>NC_092414.1:3599552-3874552 GCF_040894005.1 Engystomops pustulosus | reverse complement strand
TGTATATATACAGTGCACAGTACTACTTCTCCTGTATATATGGACCAGTGTCTTCCACCTGGTGATCCTCCGGTATCGGATCAGTACTCTCCTGGCGCTGGCGCTGATGTTCTGCAGGTGTGATTGGTGACATCTGGTGGAGCGGAGGTTTCGGGTGACAATGGGAGACGATTAACATTAATTAAAACTTTTAATTATCACCTCTTGTGGCTCTGAGAGCTGCGCGTGCATCTGCCGTGTATCCTACCTTGCATGTAAGATGAGCTGCAGCGCCACCTCCTGTGCGGGCGCTATGCCCTGGGTACAGGGTGCTCTCCCCTCATCTCCTGCACTGTCCGGGGCGCTGCTTATCATTGACATAAGAATAAGTGAGTCCTAAACTGCGGAGGCGGCTCCTGGACGCCACAAGTTTTATCACTGCGGTAATTGCAGACATTTAAGATGTGGAATTTATTACAGCTCCTTATTATAGTCTGGAGACTCAACGGCCGGAAATTAGGATCTTCAAACTGCTGTGCTCTGTGCTCTCTGCAGCCAGTGTTATGTATTGTCCCTGGAGAGATGTGTAATCAGACCTCACACTGCTGTGCTCTGTGCTCTCTGCAGCCAGTGTTATGTATTGTCCCTGGAGAGATGTGTAATCAGACCTCACACTGCTGGGCTCTGTGCTCTCTGCAGCCAGTGTTATGTACTGTCCCTGGAGAGATGTGTGATCAGACCTCACACTGCTGTGCTCTGTGCTCTCTGCAGCCAGTGTTATGTACTGACCCTGGAGTGATGTGTAATCAGACCTCACACTGCTGTGCTCTGTGCCCTCTGCAGCCAGTGTTATGTACTGTCCCTGGGAGAGATGTGTAATCAGACCTCACACTGCTGTGCTCTGTGCTCTCTGCAGCCAGTGTTATGTACTGACCCTGGAGAGATGTGTAATCAGAGCTCACACTGCTGTGATCTGTGCTCTCTGCAGCCAGTGTTATGTACTGTCCCTGGGAGAGATGTGTAATCAGACCTCACACTGCTGTGCTCTGTGCTCTCTGCAGCCAGTGTTATGTATTGTCCCTGGAGAGATGTGTAATCAGACCTCACACTGCTGTGCTCTGTGCTCTCTGCAGCCAGTGTTATGTATTGTCCCTGGAGAGATGTGTAATCAGACCTCACACTGCTGTGCTCTGTGCTCTCTGCAGCCAGTGTTATGTATTGTCCCTGGAGAGATGTGTAATCAGACCTCACACTGCTGTGCTCTGTGCAGCCAGTGTTATGTATTGTCCCTGGAGAGATGTGTAATCAGACCTCACACTGCTGTGCTCTGTGCTCTCTGCAGCCAGTGTTATGTACTGTCCCTGGAGAGATGTGTAATCAGACCTCACACTGCTGTGCTCTGTGCTCTCTGCAGCCAGTGTTATGTATTGTCCCTGGAGAGATGTGTAATCAGACCTCACACTGCTGTGCTCTGTGCTCTCTGCAGCCAGTGTTATGTATTGTCCCTGGAGAGTTGTGTAATCATCCCTCACACTGCTGTGCTCTGTGCTCTCTGCAGCCAGTGTTATGTACTGTCCCTGGAGAGATGTGCAATCAGACCTCACACTGCTGTGCTCTGTGCTCTCTGCAGCCAGTGTTATGTATTGTCCCTGGAGAGGTGTGTAATCAGACCTCACACTGCTGTGCTCTGTGCTCTCTGCAGCCAGTGTTATGTATTGTCGCTGGAGAGATGTGTAATCAGACCTCACACTGCTGTGCTCTGTGCTCTCTGCAGCCAGTGTTATGTATTGTCCCTGGAGAGATGTGTAATCAGACCTCACACTGCTGTGCTCTGTGCTCTCTGCAGCCAGTGTTATGTATTGTCCCTGGAGAGATGTGTAATCATACCTCACACTGCTGTGCTCTGTGCTCTCTGCAGCCAGTGTTATGTACTGTCCCTGGAGAGATGTGTAATCAGACCTCACACTGCTGTGCTCTGTGCTCTCTGCAGCCAGTGTTATGTATTGTCCCTGGAGAGATGTGTAATCATACCTCACACTGCTGTGCTCTGTGCTCTCTGCAGCCAGTGTTATGTATTGTCCCTGGGGAGATGTGTAATCAGACCTCACACTGCTGTGCTCTGTGCTCTCTGCAGCCAGTGTTATGTATTGTCCCTGGAGAGATGTGTAATCAGACCTCACACTGCTGTGCTCTGTGCTCTCTGCAGCCAGTGTTATGTAATGTCCCTGGAGAGACGTGTAATCAGACCTCACACTGCTGTGCTCTGTGCTCTCTGCAGCCAGTGTTATGTATTGTCCCTGGAGAGAGGTGTAATCATACCTTACACTGCTGTGCTCTGTGCTCTCTGCAGCCAGTGTTATGTATTGTCCTGGAGAGATGTGTAATCAGACCTCACACTGCTGTGCTCTGTGCTCTCTGCAGCCAGTGTTATGTATTGTCCCTGGAGAGATGTGTAATCAGACCTCACACTGCTGTGCTCTGTGCTCTCTGCAGCCAGTGTTATGTATTGTACCTGGAGAGATGTGTAATCAGACCTCACACTGCTGTGCTCTGTGCTCTCTGCAGCCAGTGTTATGTATTGTACCTGGAGAGATGTGTAATCAGACCTCACACTGCTGTGCTCTGTGCTCTCTGCAGCCAGTGTTATGTATTGTCCCTGGAGAGATGTGTAATCAGACCTCACACTGCTGTGCTCTGTGCTCTCTGCAGTCAGTGTTATGTATTGTCCCTGGAGAGATGTGTAACCAGAACTCACACTGCTGTGCTCTGTGCTCTCTGCAGCCAGTGTTATATATTGTCCCTGGAGAGATGTGTAATCAGACCTCACACTGCTGTGCTCTCTGCAGCCAGTGTTATGTATTGTCCCTGGAGAGATGTGTAATCAGACCTCACACTGCTGTGCTCTGTGCTCTCTGCAGCCAGTGTTATGTATTGTCCCTGGAGAGATGTGTTATCATACCTTACACTGCTGTGCTCTGTGCTCTCTGCAGCCAGTGTTATGTATTGTCCCTGGAGAGATGTGTAATCAGACCTCACACTGCTGTGCTCTGTGCTCTCTGCAGTCAGTGTTATGTATTGTCCCTGGAGAGATGTGTAACCAGAACTCACACCTCTGTGCTCTGTGCTCTCTGCAGCCAGTGTTATATATTGTCCCTGGAGAGATGTGTAATCAGACCTCACACTGCTGTGCTCTCTGCAGCCAGTGTTATGTATTGTCCCTGGAGAGATGTGTAATCAGACCTCACACTGCTGTGCTCTGTGCTCTCTGCAGCCAGTGTTATGTATTGTACCTGGAGAGATGTGTAATCAGACCTCACACTGCTGTGCTCTGTGCTCTCTGCAGCCAGTGTTATGTACTGTCCCTGGAGAGATGTGTAATCAGACCTCACACTGCTGTGCTCTGTGCTCTCTGCAGCCAGTGTTATGTACTCTCCCTGGAGAGATGTGTAACCAGAACTCACACTGCTGTGCTCTGTGCTCTCTGCAGCCAGTGTTATGTATTGTCCCTGGAGAGAGGTGTAATCATACCTTACACTGCTGTGCTCTGTGCTCTCTGCAGCCACTGTTATGTATTGTCCCTGGAGAGATGTGTAATCAGACCTCACACTGCAGTGCTCTGTGCTCTCTGCAGCCAGTGTTATGTATTGTCCCTGGAGAGATGTGTGATCAGACCTCACACTGCTGTGCTCTGTGCTCTCTGCAGCCAGTGTTATGTATTGTCGCTGGAGAGAAGTGTAATCAGACCTCACACTGCTGTGCTCTGTGCTCTCTGCAGCCAGTGTTATGTATTGTCCCTGGAGAGACGTGTAATCAGACCTCACACTGCTGTGCTCTGTGCTCTCTGCAGCCAGTGTTATGTATTGTCCCTGGAGAGATGTGTAATCAGACCTCACACTGCTGTGCTCTGTGCTCTCTGCAGCCAGTGTTATGTCTATCTCTCTGTCTCCCCGTGTCTCTGTGTCTCTCTCTGTATCTCTGTGTCCCTGGATCTAGGCTGCAGCAGTGGAGTTTATTAGTGGGGGATATCTCCGGGCTCGGGGCGGGGGCGGCCGGGGGGTCTGGCTTGTGTCCGGACCCCTCTCGGCTGATGTTTGGTAATCCTGTCGGAGGTGATGGACAACTTGTTAGCGTTTATTGTGAAGGGAAATCTCATGAAGCAGATGTTTAATGCCGACATTTTACTGGAGACATTGATCAAGAGGGAAAAGAGGCGAATGCCACCCAAGTGGGGACCTCACGACGCTCCCTGATCCCAGGAGGACTTGGCTGCAGAGCTGACATCTCCCCTTAAGGCTCTGCACCAACATAGAACAGCGCCCGGGGGGGACGGATACGGGATCTCTGGTGGGATAAGAGCCGAGTGTATGGAATATCGGGTCACTAGTGGGATATGGATGGAGGAGGGATGAGATACTGGTGGGATATGGATGGAGGAGGGATGAGATACTGGTGGGATATGGATGGAGGAGGGATGAGATACTGGTGGGATATGGATGGAGGAGAGGAGGGATGGGATACTGGTGGGATATGGATGGAGGAGGGATGGGATACTGGTGGGGTATGGATGGAGGAGAGGAGGGATGGGATACTGGTGGGATATGGATGGAGGAGAGGAGGGATGGGATACTGGTGGGATATGGATGGAGGAGAGGAGGGATGGGATACTGGTGGGATATGGATGGAGGAGAGGAGGGATGGGATACTGATGGGATATGGGTGGAGGAGAGGAGGGATGGGATACTGATGGGATACGGATGGAGGAGAGGAGGGATGAGATACTGGTGGGATATGGGTGGAGGAGAGGAGGGATGGGATACTGGTGGGGTATGGATGGAGGAGAGGAGGGATGGGATACTGGTGGGGTATGGATGGAGTAGGGATAGGATACTGGTGGGATATGGATGGAGGAGAGGAGGGATGGGATACTGGTGGGATATGGATGGAGGAGAGGAGGAATGGGAAACTGGTGGGATATGGATAGAGGAGGGATGGGATACTGGTGGGATATGGATGGAGGAGAGGAGGGATGGGATACTGGTGGGGTAAGGATGGAGGAGAGGAGGGATGGGATACTGGTGGGATATGGATGGAGGAGAGGAGGGATGGGATACTGGTGGGGTATGGATGGAGGAGAGGAGGGATGGGAAACCGGTGGGGTATGAATGGAGGAGGGATAGGATACTTATGGGATATGGATAGAGGAAGGATGGGCTACTGGTGGGATATGGATGGAGGAGGGATGAGATACTGGTGGGGTATGGATGGAGGAGGGATGGGATACTGGTGGGGTATGGATGGAGGAGGGATGAGATACTGGTGGGATACGGATGGAGGAGAGGAGGAATGGGATATTGGTGTGATATGGATGGAGGAGAGGAGGGATGGGATACTGGTGGGATATGGATGGAGGAGGGATGGGATATTGGTGCGATATGGATGGAGGAGAGGAGGGATGGGAAACTGGTGGGATGTGAATGGATTAGAAGAGGGATGGGATACTGTTGCGATGTGGAAGGGGGAGGGATGGGATACTGGTGGGATATAGGTGGAGGACGGATGAGATCCTGGGGGGATATGGATGGATGAGAGGGGGATGGGATATTGGGATATGGATGGAGAAGGGATGGGATACTGGTGGGGTATGGATGGAGGATAGAAGCGATGGGATAGTGGTGGGATATGAATGAAGGAGGAAAGGAATTCTGGTGGGATATGGATGGAGGAGAGCAGGGATGGGATACTGGTGGGATATGGATGGAGGAGAGATGGGATACTGGTTGGATATGGATGGAGGAGGAATGGGTTACTGGTGTGGTATGGATGGAGGAGGGATGGGATACTATTGGGATATGGATGGAGGAAGGATGGGATGCTGGTGGGATATGGATGGAGGAAGGATGGGATACTGGTTGGGTATGGATGGAGGAGAGGAGGGAAGGGATACTTGTGGGATATGGATGGAGGAGGGATGGGATACTGTTGGGATTTGGATGGAGGAGAGGAGGGATGGGATACTGGTGGGGTATGGATGGAGGAGAGCAGCGATGGGATACTGGTGAAATATGGATGGAAGAGAGGAGGGATGGGATATTGGTTGGATATGGATGGAGGAGGGATAGGATACTGGTAGGAGATGGATGGAGGAGGGATGGGATACTGGTGGGATATGGATCGAGGAGAGGAGGGATAATGGTGGAATATGGATGGAAGATAGGAGGGATGGGATACTTGTGCAATATGGATGGAGGAGAGGAGGGATGGGATACTGGAGGGATGAGGTACTGGTGGGATATGGATGGAGGAGAGGAGGTATCGGATATCGGTGCGATATGGATGGAGGAGGGACGGGATACTGGTGGGATGTGAATGGAGTAGAGGGATGATATACTGTTGTGATATGGATGGAGGAGAGGAGGGAAGGGATACTTGTGGGATATGGATGGAGGAGAGGAGGGATGGGATACTGGTGGGGTATGGATGGAGGAGAGGAGGGATGGGAAACTGGTGGGATGTAGATGGAGGAGAGGAGGGATGAGATACTAGTGGGATATGGATGGAGGAGAGCAGTAAGGGGATACTGGTGGAATATGGATGGGATACTAGTGGGATATGGTTGTAGGAGAGGAGGGATGGGATACTGGTGGGATATGGATGGAGGAGAGGAGGGATGGGATACTTGTGGGATATGGATGGAGGTGAGGAGGGATAGTGGTGGAATATGGATGAAGGATAGGAGCGATAGGGGTGGATTATGGATGGAGGAGGGATGGGATACTGGTGGGATATGGATGGAGGAGGGATGGGATACTGGTGGGATATGAATGGAGGAGAGGAGGGATGGTATACTGGTGGGGTATGGATGGAGGAGGGATGGGATACTGGTTGGATATGGATGGAGGAGGGATGGGATATTGGTGCCATATGGAGGAGAGGAGGGTTGGGATACTGCTGGGATATGGATGGAGGAGAGGGAGGATGGGATACTGGTGGGATATGGATGGAGGAGGGATGGAGTACTGGTGGGATTTGGATGGAGGAGAGGGGGTTGGGATATTGGTGGGATTTGGATGGAGGAGAGGGGGGATGGGATACTGGTGGGATATGGATGGAAGAGAGGAGGGATGAGGTACTGTTGGGATATGGATGGGAGGAGAGGAGGGATGGGATACTGGTGGGATATGAATGGAGAAGAGGAGGGATGGGATACTGGTGGGGTATGGATGGAGGAGGGATGGGATGGGATACTGTATGGATATGGATGGAGGAGGGATGAGGTACTGGGTGGATATGGATGGGATACTGGTGGGATATGGATGGAGGAGGAATGGGTTTACTGGGGGGTATGGATAGGGGAAGGATTGGATACTGGTGGGATATGAAGGGAGGAGGGATAGGATACTGGTGGGATATGGTTGGAGGAAGGATGGGATACTGGTTGGATATGGATGGAGGAGAGGATGGATGGGATACTGGTGGGATATGGATGGAGGAGGGATGGGATACTGTTGGGATTTGGATGGAGGAGAGGAGGGATGGGGTACTGTTGGAATATAGATGGAGAGGAGGGATGGGTTACTTTCGGGATATGGATGGAGGAGAGGAGGGATGGGGTACTGTTGGGATATGGATGGAGGAGAGGAGGGATAGGATACTGGTGGGATATGGATGGAGGAGAGTAGGGACAGGATACTGTTGGGGTATGGACTGAGGAGGGATGTGATACTGGTGGAATATGGATGGAGGAGGGGAGGGATAGGATACTGGTGGGATATGGATGGAGGAGAGGAGGGACGGGATACTGTTGGTGTATGGATGGAGGAGGGATTGGGTACTGTTGGGATTTGGATGGAGGAGAGGAGGGATGAGATACTGTTGGGATATGGATGGAGGAGAGGAGCAATGGGAAACTGGTGGGATATGGATGGAGGAGATGTGGGATGGGATACTGATGGGGTATGGATGGAGGAGAGGAGGGATGGGATACTGGTGGGATATGGATGGAGAAGGGATGGGGTACTGGTGGGATATAGGTGGAGGACAGATGAGATACTGGTGGGATATGGATGTAGGAGAGAAGGGATGGGATACTGGGGAGGTATGGATGGAGGAGAGAAGGGATGGGATACTGGTGGGGTATGAATGGAGGAGAGAAGGGATGGGATACTGGTGGGGTATGAATGGAGGAGAGAAGGGATGGGATAGTGGTGGGATATGGATGGAGGCGAGGAGGGATACTGGTGGGATATGGATGGAGGAGAGGAGGGATGGGGTACTGTTGGGATATGGATGGAGGAGAGGAGGGATGGGATACTGGTGGGATATGAATGGAGAAGGGGAGGGATTGGGTACTGTTGGGATTTGGATGGAGGAGAGGAGGGATGGGGTACTGTTGGGATATGGATGGAGGAGAGGAGGGATAGGATACTGGTGGGATATGGATGGAGGAGGGATGGGATACTGGTGGGATATGGATGGAGGAGAGGAGGGATAGGATACTGGTGGAATACAGATGTAGGAGAGGAGGGACGGGATACTGTTGGTGTATGGATGGAAGAGGGATTGGGTTCTGTTGGGATTTGGATGGAGGAGAGGAGGGATGAGATACTGTTGGGATATGGATGGAGGAGAGGAGGGATTGGGTACTGGTGGGATATGGATGGTTGGAGGAGAGGAGGGATGGGGTACTATTGGGATATGGATGGAGGAGAGGAGGAATGGGAAACTGGTAGGATATGGATGGAGGAGAGGAGGGATAGGATACTGGTGGGATACAGATGGAGGAGAGGAGGGACGAGATACTGTTGGGGTATGGATGGATGAGGGATAGGATACTAGTAAGATATGGATGGAGGAGAGGAGGGATAGGATTCTGGTGGGATACGGATGGAGGAGAGGAGGGACGGGTTACTGTTGGGATATGGATGGAGGAGAGGAGGAATGGGAAACTGGTGGGATATGGATGGAGGAGATGTGGGATGGTATACTGATGGGGTATGGATGGAGGAGAGGAGTGATGGGATACTGTTTGGTTATGGATGGAGGAGAGGAGGGATGGGATACTGGTGGGATGTGGATGGAGGCGGGATGGGATACTGGTGGGATATGGATGAAGGAGAGGAGGGATGGGGTACTGTTGGGATATGGTGGAGAGGAGAGATGGGATACTGGTGGGATATGGATAGAGGAGAGGAGGGATGGGATACTGGTGGGATATGGATGGAGGAGAGGAGGGATGGGGTACTGTAATGATATGGATGGAGGAGAGGAGGGATAGGATACTGGTGGGATATGGATGGAGGAGAGGAGGGACGGGATACTGTTGGGGTATGGATGGAAGAGGGATAGGATACTGGTGGGATATGGATGGAGGAGAGGAGGGATAGGATACTGGTGGGATACGGATGGAGGAGAGGAGGGACGGGATACTGTTGGGGTATGGATGGAGAAGGGATGGGATACTGGTGGGATATGGATGGAGGAGAGGAGGGATAGGATACTGGTGGGATACGGATGGAGGAGAGGAGGGACGGGATACAGTTGGGGTATGGATGGAGAAGGGATGGGATACTGTTGGGATTTGGATGGAGGAGAGGAGGGATGGGATACTGTTGGGATATGGAGGAGAGGAGAGATGGGATACTGGTGGGATATGGATGGTTGGAGGAGAGGAGGGATGGGGTACTGTTGGGATATGGATGGAGGAGAGAAGGAATGGTAAATTGGTGGGATATGGATGGAGGAGATGTAGGATGGGATACTGATGGGGTATGGATGAAGGATAGGAGAGATGGGATACTGGTGGGAGATGGATGGAGGAGAGGAGGGATGGGATACTGGTGGGATATGGATGGAGGAGAGGGGGGATAGGATACTGGTGGGATATGGATGGATGGAGTAGAGGAGGGATGGGATACTGGTGGGGCAGGGATGGGATACTGGTGGAATGTGGATGCCGTAGAGGAGGGATGGGAAACTGGTGGGATGTGGATGCCGTAGAGGAGGGATGGGATACTGGTGGGATGTGGATGCCGTAGAGGAGGGGTGGGATACTGGTGGTGTATGGATGGAGGATAGGAGAGATGGAATACTGGTGGGATGTGGATGGAGGAGAGGAGGGATAGGATACTGGTGGGATACGGATGGAGGAGTGAAGGGACGGGATACTGTTGGGGTATGGATGGAGAAGGGATGGGATACTGGTGGGATATGGATGGAGGAGAGGAGGGACGGGATACAGTTGGGGTATGGATGGAGGAGGGATGGGATACTGTTGGGATTTGGATGGAGGAGAGGAGGGATGGGATACTGTTGGGATATGGAGGAGAGGAGAGATGGGATACTGGTGGGATATGGATTGTTGGAGGAGAGGAGGGATGGGGTACTGTTGGGATGTGGATGCCGTAGAGGAGGGATGGGATTCTGGTGGGATATGGATGCCGTAGAGGAGGGATGGGATACTGGTGGGATGTGGATGGAGGAGAGGAGGGATAGGATACTGGTGGGATACGGATGGAGGAGAGAAGGGAGGGGATACTGTTGGGGTATGGATGGAGGAGGGATGGGATACTGTAGGGATTTGGATGGAGGAGAGGAGGGATGGGATACTGTTGGGATATGGAGGAGAGGAGAGATGGGATACTGGTGGGATATGGATGGTTGGAGGAGAGGAGGGATGGGGTACTGTTGGGATATGGATGGAGGAGAGGAGGAATGGGAAATTGGTGGGATATGGATGGAGGAGATGTAGGATGGGATACTGATGGGGTATGGATGGAGGAGAGGAGGGATGGGATACTGGTGGGATATGGATGGATGGAGGAGAGGAGGGATGGGATACTGGTGGGATATGGATGGAGGAGAGGGGGGATGGGATACTGGTGGGATATGGATGGTTGGAGGAGAGGAGGGATGGGGTACTGTTGGGATATGGATGGAGGAGAGGAGGAATGGGATACTGATGGGGTATGGATGGAGGAGAGGAGGGATGGGATACTGGTGGGATATGGATGGATGGAGGAGAGGAGGGATGGGATACTGGTGGGATATGGATGGATGGAGGAGAGGAGGGATGGGATACTGGTGGGATATGGATGGAGGAGAGGGGGGATGGGATACTGGTGGGATATGGATGGAGGAGAGGGGGGATGGGATACTGGTGGGATATGGATGGATGGAGTAGAGGAGGGATGGGATACTGGTGGGGTATGGATGGAGTAGAGGAGGGATGGGATACTGGTGGGATGTGCATGCCGTAGAGGAGGGATGGGATACTGGTGAGATGTGGATGTCGTAGAGGAGGGATGGGATACTGGTGGGATATGGATGGAGGATAGGAGAGATGGGATACTGGTGGGATATGGATTGATGGAGGAGAGGAGGGATGGGATACTGGTTGGATATGGATGGAGGAGAGGGGGGATGGGATACTGGTGGGATATGGATGGAGTAGAGGAGGGATGGGATACTGGTGGGATGTGGATGTAGGAGAGGAGGGATGGGATACTGGTGGGGTATGGATGGAGGAGGGGTGGGGTACTGGTGGGATATGGATGGATGGAGGAGAGGAGGGATGGGATACTGGTTGGATATGGATGGAGTAGAGGAGGGATGGGATACTGGTGGGATGTGGATGTAGGAGAGGAGGGATGGGATACTGGTGGGATATGGATGGAGGATAGGAGAGATGGGATACTGGTGGGATGTGGATGTAGGAGAGGAGGGATGGGATACTGTTGGGGTATGGATGAAGGATAGGAGAGATGGGATACTGGTGGGATATGGATGGATGGAGGAGAGGAGGGATGGGATACTGGTTGGATATGGATGGAGGAGAGGGGGGATGGGATACTGGTGGGATATGGATGGAGTAGAGGAGGGTTGGGATACTGGTGGGATGTGGATGTAGGAGAGGAGGGATGGGATACTGGTGGGGTATGGATGGAGGAGGGGTGGGGTACTGGTGGGATATGGATGGAGGATAGGAGAGATGGGATACTGGTGGGATGTGGATGTAGGAGAGGAGGGATGGGATACTGTTGGGGTATGGATGAAGGATAGGAGAGATGGGATACTGGTGGGATATGGATGGATGGAGGAGAGGAGGGATGGGATACTGGTTGGATATGGATGGAGGAGAGGGGGGATGGGATACTGGTGGGATATGGACGGAGTAGAGGAGGGATGGGATACTGGTGGGATGTGGATGCCGTAGAAGAGGGATGGGATACTGGTGGGATATGGATGGAGGATAGGAGAGATGGGATACTGGTGGGATGTGGATGTAGGAGAGGAGGGATGGGATACTGTTGGGGTATGGATGAAGGATAGGAGAGATGGGATACTGGTGGGATATGGATGGATGGAGGAGAGGAGGGATGGGATACTGGTTGGATATGGATGGAGGAGAGGGGGGATGGGATACTGGTGGGATATGGATGGAGTAGAGGAGGGATGGGATACTGGTGGGATGTGGATGTAGGAGAGGAGGGATGGGATACTGGTGGGGTATGGATGGAGGAGGGGTGGGGTACTGGTGGGATATGGATGGATGGAGGAGAGGAGGGATGGGATACTGGTTGGATATGGATGGAGTAGAGGAGGGATGGGATACTGGTGGGATGTGGATGTAGGAGAGGAGGGATGGGATACTGGTGGGATGTGGACGCCGTAGAGGAGGGATGAGATACTGGTGGGATATGGATGGAGGAGAGGAGGGATAGGATACTGGTGGAATACGGATGGAGGAGAGGAGGGATGGGATACTGGTGGGGTATGGATGGAGGAGAGGAGGGATGGGATACTGGTGGGATGTGGATGGAGGAGAGGAGGGATGGGATACTGGTGGGATGTGGATGGAGGAGAGGAGGGATGGGATACTGGTGGGGTATGGATGGAGGAGAGGAGGGATGGGATACTGGTGGGATGTGGATGGAGGAGAGGAGGGATGGGATACTGGTGGGATGTGGATGGAGGAGAGGAGGGATGGGATACTGGTGGGATGTGGATGGATGAGAGGAGGGATGGGATACTGGTGGGATGTGGATGGAGGAGAGGAGGGATGGGATACTGGTGGGATGTGGATGGAGGAGAGGAGGGATGGGATACTGGTGGGATGTGGATGGAGGAGAGGAGGGATGGGATACTGGTGGGATATGGATGGATGGAGGAGGGATGGGATACTGGTGGGGTATGGATGGAGGAGAGGAGGGATGGGATACTGGTGGGATGTGGATGGAGGAGAGGAGGGATGGGATACTGGTGGGATGTGGATGGAGGAGAGGAGGGATGGGATACTGGTGGGGTATGGATGGAGGAGAGGAGGGAAGGGATACTGGTGGGATGTGGATGGAGGAGAGGAGGGATGGGATACTGGTGGGATGTGGATGGAGGAGAGGAGGGATGGGATACTGGTGGGATGTGGATGGAGGAGAGGAGGGATGGGATACTGGTGGGATATGGATGGATGGAGGAGGGATGGGATACTGGTGGGATGTGGATGGAGGAGAGGAGGGATGGGATACTGGTGGGATGTGGATGGAGGAGAGGAGGGATGGGATACTGGTGGGATATGGATGGAGGAGAGGAGGGATGGGATACTGGTGGGATATGGATGGAGGAGAGGGGGATAGGATACTGGTGGGATATGGATGGAGGAGAGGAGGGATGGGATACTGGTGGGATATGGATGGAGGAGAGGAGGGATGGGATACTGGTGGGATATGGATGGAGGAGAGGAGGGATGGGATACTGGTGGGATATGGATGGAGGAGAGGAGGGATGGGATACTGGTGGGGTATAGATGGAGGAGAGGAGGGATGGGATACTGGTGGGATATGGATGGATGGAGGAGGGATGGGATACTGGTGGGATGTGGATGGAGGAGAGGAGGGATGGGATACTGGTGGGATGTGGATGGAGGAGAGGAGGGATGGGATACTGGTGGGATATGGATGGAGGAGAGGAGGGATGGGATACTGGTGGGATATGGATGGAGGAGAGGGGGGATGGGATACTGGTGGGATGTGGATGGAGGAGAGGAGGGATGGGATACTGGTGGGATGTGGATGGAGGAGAGGAGGGATGGGATACTGGTGGGGTATAGATGGAGGAGAGGAGGGATGGGATACTGGTGGGATATGGATGGAGGAGAGGAGGGATGGGATACTGGTGGGGTATGTAGGAGAGGAGGGATGGGATACTGGTGGGGTATGGATGGAGGAGAGGTTATACTGATGGGATATAACTCTCACCCCACAGTCAATCGAGATCCTGCAGAACTATCCTTTGCCTCTTGTCTCATGTCCGGAGCGTATGATGTGCAGTATAATATTTCTCGTTTTCTCGCTCTTTTGATGCAGCTTTTCCGTTACTTTGTGTATTTCCTCTCAACAGTTTGATAACTTTTATTGTTTGCACAAACAGCACAACCTTCTGACTGATGATAATAGAGATGACGAATGTAAAAACCCTCCACATCTTACATTTAATCGCTTCCCCGTCTGTCAATTAAGGGCGACATTGAATGAAAACATGCGCCATTTCTATTTTAGTGCGGACACAATGTGAATCTGTAGAAGACGAGACAATGCTGCGGCCGCGGGTCAGCACCAGACAATGGCCCTTGGGACCCGGTCCCAGCAGTGACCCCGGAGAGGTCGCGTTCCAATGAGCACCGGCTGGGCCTGATTGACATTGGTGCGTTCTATGCCTCAGACAATGTACATATATGTATAAATAAAATATTTATACAGTGGATTGTTCCGGAGAGATTTTGAAGCTTCTATTCACGCTGGCGCGGACTCATTGGTGCGCTGGCGGGTTTTATCAGGACTTTATTTTGAATGGGCTTTTAACATGAAAGCTGAATGTTGGGTCCGTCTAACAATAGCGTCCCCCGGTATCTCACCCGTGATGACCCGAGGGAAGGAGAACAATGGTGAGCGTGAATGTTCAGCGCACGGCTCCTGGAACAATGTCACAGTAAAGAAGCAAAACCCCAGACAAAGACATAAAAGCCACAAAGAGGAGTAAAAGCAGCGGCAACAATGTCAGTGCAGAGGTGACACAGACCCCCGCTAGGACTGGTGACGGCAAGAACCGGGGTCTGACGTTGCTTATTACTCACTCACCTGAGGGGCAGAACGGTCAAGATGGTCTGACCCACTAGTAATGAGGTCGCAGGGCAAGAGGTTACTGCAGTCTCTACAAATTACTACAGTGATGTACAGTCTCTTCTGTCTCTAGCAGTTACTCCATGTATGGCTGTGAGTACACAGCCATACATGGAGCTACAGCCACAGTACACAGCCATACATGGAGCTACAGCCGCAGTACACAGCCGTACATGGAGCTACAGCCGCAGTACACAGCCGTACATGGAGCTACAGCCACAGTACACAGCTATACATGGAGCTACAGCCACAGTACACAGCCATACATGGAGCTACAGCCACAGTACACAGCCATACATGGAGCTACAGCCGCAGTACACAGCCATACATGGAGCTACAGCCGCAGTACACAGCCATACATGGAGCTACAGCCGCAGTACACAGCCATACATGGAGCTACAGCCGCAGTACACAGCCGTACATGGAGCTACAGCCGCAGTACACAGCCGTACATGGAGCTACAGCCGCAGTACACAGCCGTACATGGAGCTACAGCCGCAGTACACAGCCGTACATGGAGCTACAGCCGCAGTACACAGCCATACATGGAGCTACAGCCACAGTACACAGCCATACATGGAGCTACAGCCACAGTACACAGCCATACATGGAGCTACAGCCACAGTACACAGCCATACATGGAGCTACAGCCGCAGTACACAGCCATACATGGAGCTACAGCCACAGTACACAGTCATACATGGAGCTACAGCCACAGTACACAGCCATACATGGAGCTACAGTCACAGTACACAGCCATACATAGAGCTACAGCCGCAGTACACAGCCATACATGGAGCTACAGCCGCAGTACACAGCCATACATGGAGCTACAGTCACAGTACAAGGCCATACATGGAGCTACAGCAGCAGTACACAGCCATACATGGAGCTACAGCCGCAGTGATCAGCCATACATGGAGCTACAGCCACAGTACACAGCCGTACATGGAGCTACAGCCACAGTACACATTCATCCATGGAGCTACAGCCGCAGTACACAGCCATACATGGAGCTACAGCCGCAGTACACAGCCATACATGGAGCTACAGCCGCAGTACACAGCCATACATGGAGCTACAGCCGCAGTACACAGCCATACATGGAGCTACAGCCGCAGTACACAGCCATACATGGAGCTACAGCAGCAGTACACAGCTATACATGGAGCTACAGGAGCAGTACACAGCCATACATGGAGCTACAGCCACAGTACACAGCCATACATGGAGCTACAGCCACAGTCTACAGCCATACATGGAGCTACAGCCACAGTGCACAGCCATACATGGAGCTGCAGCCACAGTACACAGCCATACATGAAGCTACAGCCACAGTACACAGCTATACATGGAGCTACAGGAGCAGTACACAGCCATACATGGATATACAGCCGCAGTACACAGCCATACATGGAGCTACAGCCGCAGTACACAGCCATACATGGAGCTACAGCCACAGTAGACAGCCATACATGAAGCTACAGCCACAGTATACAGCCATACATGGAGCTACAGCCGCAGTACACAGCCATACATGGAGCCACAGCCGCAGTACACAGCCATACATGGAGCCACAGCCACAGTACACAGCCATACATGGAGCGGTACACAGCCATACATGGAGGTACAGCCACAGTACACAGCCATACACGGAGCTACAGCCGCAGTACACAGCCATACATGGAGCTGCAGCCACAGTACACAGCCGTACATGGAGCTACAGCCGCAGTACACAGTCATACATGGAGCTACAGCCACAGTACACAGCCATACATGGAGCTACAGTAGCAGTCGACAGCCATACATGGAGCTACAGGAGCAGTACACAGCCATACATGGAGCTACAGCCACAGTACACAGCCATACATGGAGCTACAGCCACAGTTTACAGCCATACATGGAGCTACAGCCACAGTACACAGCTATACATGGAGCTACAGCCACAGTACACAGTCATACATGGAGCTACAGCCACAGTACACAGCTATACATGGAGCTACAGCCGCAGTACACAGCCATACATGGAGCTACAGCCGCAGTACACAGCCATACATGGAGCTACAGCCGCAGTACACAGCCATACATGGAGCTGCAGCCACAGTACACAGCCATACATGGAGCTGCAGCCACAGTACACACCAATACATAGAGCTACAGCCGCAGTACACAGCCATACATGGAGCTACAGCCGCAGTACACAGCCATACATGGAGCTACAGGAGCAGTACACAGCCATACATGGTGCTACAGGTGCAGTACACAGCCATACATGGAGCTACAGCCACAGTACACAGTCATACATGGAGCTACAGCCACAGTACACAGCCATACATGGAGCTACAGTAGCAGTAGACAGCCATACATGGAGCTACAGGAGCAGTACACAGCCATACATGGAGCTACAGCCACAGTACACAGCCATACATGGAGCTACAGCCACAGTACACAATCATACATGGAGCTACAGCCACAGTACACAGTCATACATGGAGCTACAGCCACAGTACGCAGTCATACATGGAGCTACAGCCACAGTACACAGCCATACATGGAGCTGCAGCCACAGTACACAGCCATACATGAAGCTACAGCCACAGTACACAGCCATACATCGAGCTACAGGAGCAGTACACAGCCATACATGGAGCGGCTAGTACAATGAAGTGTAGTTCCTTCTCTGGGCAGTTGTCATGATGAAGTGCAGTCTCTACCATGGGAAACCCTTTCTTGTGGTAACCATGAAGTAGCTCATTCTCTTGTAGTCACGTCTACAAGGTGTATCCATAGAGTTTATTCTCTATCCTCCTCCGGGGTCTCTTATGACCTCAGGTCTGCGCCTCTATGTGAGCAGTTACTTCTAGTTTGTACATGGAAGTGTAACAATAAGCCTCGATGCTGTTGCTGCCTCGTCCTCTGGTGCTCTCTCGTCCCCCTGGTCGGCGGTGGCCGCTTGTGACCCAGGTGCAGATTGTGGGCTGTAAAATGTTAGTAATTTCTATCGGCCGTGTCAGGGGCCTGCGCTCAGGTCTACAATGTACCGAGAAAATAAAAACACCCCAACCCTGGGAGATGCTGCGCCGGTGAGTAATTGTGGACGTGAATTCTTCATGAGCAGATAATTTGCTGTCAGGAGCCGCGGTTACGGCGTTTTCGCTGCACGCAGACCTATTTTCCTACATACAGAACTTTGTCAGCTAAGTGCATTCTCCTGCAGACCTGAAGTGCTTTAAGTTGGGCCACCCCTGGGCACCAATCCCTTTGTATTATAAGAAACATTCATGATTAAAGCTGCGGCGCCAGCCTCTGCCTGCGCTCTCCTTAACCCTGCGGATACATATATTTCCCATGAGTGGCTTCAGGACTAGAGACATGTAGCCATTCACTTAGCAAGTGGCTGAAACAACGTAGACCAAGTGCACTTACCGGAACGTAGAGGGGACGATATTGGGGTATTGGACAACAGTGCTCCTAGTGGTCAGAACAGGCATGAACAAGTGGCATGGAGGTAATGACCTTGTGTGGTTGGTAGTTACCAGAATCCGGGTCGATCAAGAGCTCCTACCGGAATATAGAGGGGATGGGCAAGGAGAAGATATAGGGGAATGGGATAGATTCTCCCTCAGTCTCAAGAATCAACAATGAGCAACTCTCAAGCATTGGACAAGTCTGTAAGACCAGGAAGCCCGAGTGCATGTACCAGATTCTATAGGGGGTTTGGCACTGGCAAGATCAGGGGGTATCGGACAACACTGCCCGGCATGGAGCGTGCAAGGGTGTTGATAAGTACACGACCCCTGAATAGGTTGCTGTAACCGTGAAGTTCCCGAAAACCTGGTAGATCAAGTGCAATTATGGGAGTATTGGGGTCAAAATGAAGGCACATATGGAAATTAGTGCCACAAACAATGCACAAATCCTCAAGACTGGGCATCCCGATTGGTTAGTTGTGTTCGCCATCAGTCACATGACCTGAAATGGATGTGACAGAGACCAAAGACGAAGATGCGATCGTACCCTGCGCGTCATGATGGCCAAGGTGCCAACGATAGTCAGTGGGCCGTGATGCCTGATTACAAGGTGACTCAGGGGTGTAATCCCCTCCAGTTATGACTTGTATGCTACTTGTGTCTTAGAGTAAAGGACCCCCGATTCACCCTGTAAAGATGGCCGCCGCTCTCGATGTGTGTCAATCTCTTCTTGATGGTCTGTAAAGATGGCGTCCCTCTCTATGTGTGTCAATCTCTTCTTGATGGCCTGTAAAGATGGCCTCCACTCTCGATGTGTGTCAATCTCTTCTTGATGGTCTGTAAAGATGGCCGCCGCTCTCGATGTGTGTCAGTCTCTTCTTGATGGCCTGTAGAGATAGCCGCTGCTCTCGATGTGTGTCAGTCTCTTCTTGATGGCCTGTAAAGATAGCCGCTGCTCTCGATGTGTGTCAATCTCTTCTTGATGGCCTGTAAAGATGGCCTCCACTCTCGATGTGTGTCGCTCTCTTCTTGATGTCCTGTAAAGATGGCCGCCGCTCTCGATGTGTGTCACTCTCTTCTTGATGTCCTGTAAAGATGGCCGCCGCTCTCGATGTTTGTCAATCTCTTCTTGATGGCCTGTAAAGATGGCCGCCAGTCTTGATGTGTGTCAATCTCTTTTTGATGGCCTGTAAAGATGGCCGCCACTCTCGATGTGCGTCAATCTCTTCTTTATGGCCTGTAAAGATGGCCGCCGCTCTCGATGTGCGTCAATCTCTTCTTGATGGCCTGTAAACATGGCCGCCGCTCTCGATGTGCGTCAATCTCTTCTTGATGGCCTGTAAAGATGGCCTCCGCTCTCGATGTGTGTCAGTCTCTTCTCGATGGCCTGTAAAGATGGCCTCCACTCTCGATGTGCGTCAATCTCTTCTTGATGGCCTGTAAAGATAGCCGCTGCTCTCGATGTGTGTCAATCTCTTCTTGATGGCCTGTAAATATGGCCTCCACTCTCGATGTGTGTCAATCTCTTCTTAATGGCCTGTAAAGATGGCCTCCACTCTCGATGTGTGTCACTCTCTTCTTGATGTCCTGTAAAGATGGCCGCCGCTCTCGATGTGTGTCAATCTCTTCTTAATGGCCTGTAAAGATGGCCTCCACTCTCGATGTGTGTCACTCTCTTCTTGATGTCCTGTAAAGATGGCCGCCGCTCTCGATGTTTGTCAATCTCTTCTTGATGGCCTGTAAAGATGGCCGCCAGTCTTGATGTGTGTCAATCTCTTCTTGATGGCCTGTAAAGATGGCCGCCACTCTCGATGTGCGTCAATCTCTTCTTGATGGCCTGTAAAGATGGCCGCCGCTCTCGATGTGCGTCAATCTCTTCTTGATGGCCTGTAAAGATGACCGCCAGTCTTGATGTGCTTCAATCTCTTCTTGATGGCCTGTAAAGATGGCCGCCGCTCTCGATGTGTGTCAATCTCTTCTCGATGGCCTGTAAAGATGGCCTCCACTCTCGATGTGTGTCAGTCTCTTCTTGATGGCCTGTAAAGATGGCCGCCACTCTCGATGTGTGTTAATCTCTTTTTGATGGCCTGTAAAGATGGCCGCCGCTCTCGATGTGTGTCAATCTCTTCTTGATGGCCTGTAAAGATGGCCGCCGCTCTCGATGTGTGTCAATCTCTTCTTGATGGCCTGTAAAGATGGCATCCCTCTCGATGTGTGTCAATCTCTTCTTGATGGCCTGTAAAGATGGCCTCCACTCTCGATGTGTGTCAATCTCTTCTTGATGGCCTGTAAAGATGGCCTCCACTCTCGATGTGTCACTCTCTTCTTGATGGCCTGTAAAGATGGCGTCCCTCTCAATGTGTGTCACTCTCTTCTTGATGGCCTGTAAAGATGGCCGCCACTCTCGATGTGCGTCACTCTCTTCTTGATGGCCTGTAAAGATGGCCGCCACTCTCGATGTGCGTCACTCTCTTCTTGATGGCCTGTAAAGATGGCCGCCACTCTCGATGTGTCACTCTCTTCTTGATGGCCTGTAAAGATGGCGTCCCTCTCGATGTGTGTCAATCTCTTCTTGATGGCCTGTAAACATGGCCTCGACTCTCGATGTGTCACTCTCTTCTTGATGGCCTGTAAAGATGTCCGCCGCTCTCGATGTGTGTCAGTCTCTTCTTGATGGCCTGTAAAGATGGCCGCCGCTCTCGATGTGTGTCAGTCTCTTCTTGATGGCCTGTAAAGATGGCCGCTTCTCTCGATGTGTGTCAATCTCTTCTTGATGGCCTGTAAAGATGGCCGCCGCTCTCGATGTGTGTCAATCTCTTCTTAATGGCCTGTAAAGATGGCGTCCCTCTCGATGTGTGTCAATCTCTTCTTGATGGCCTGTAAAGATGGCCTCCACTCTCGATGTGTGTCAATCTCTTCTTGATGGCCTGTAAAGATGGCCGCCGCTCTCGATGTGTGTCAATGTGTTCTTGATGGCCTGTAAAGATGGCCGCCGCTCTCGATGTGTGTCAATGTGTTCTTGATGGCCTGTAAAGATGGCCGCCGCTCTCGATGTGTGTCAATCTCTTCTCGACCCGTAATCCTGGAATAAGGACGGTATCGGTGGTGGCTTGGGGATAATTCGAGCGGCTGTAAACACAATTGCGCCTGCAGGAACGAGCGCTCGTCAAATGTCACTCAAACAATAGATCATTTTCGTCGGCCAAAGAGGGAAAAAAAGCGAAAATTTTAGCCCAATCTTCTCAATCATTCTCCTTTGAATCCACATTAATTGAAACGGGCAGAACCGCGCGGCACGGAGCGGCGTTGGAGAGCCACTTAGCGCCACCTCCCGCCCCCGCCACCACTCAGCCGGACTCATAATCATGTCATTTATTAGTTATGATTTTCACTTTCCCTCCACCTCGTATTTAGACGCTTTTATCCTGAACAGCGACATTTCCATCAACGCGCGGCGCGGGCTCCGAGGACGAGGGGCTCTATACTTTACCCAGGATTTACCCCACGCACCGCACTCACGCACACACTCATTACACCGCGCACAATTACAGGTAATATTATATACGAGCCGCGTAATAATATATCGCTCCGGAGGAATGGCTTCTGTGTACAGAAAACACAATTATCAGCCGCAGTCTCTGACGACGCCTCATTATAACGCGAGCAGTGACCGAGCCCTTTAAGTGAGGGACCTGTCATAACATTGTACATGGAGAGGATATAGGATTATTACATACGGGGGGGGGGGTATATTTTCTGTATTATATTAGTCAGTTGTCTCCACTCGCGGTGCGATGGCCTCAGGAGACATGCGGCGTAGTATCTATGATGAGGTCAGATCTGTCTCATCCACTAGACGTGACATCTAGATACTTCTTGTCTCCATCTTGCCCGGAACTGACACGCAAGATGCTCAGAAGTGTGAATCCTGACATCAGCTGAAAGATCATCTCCAGTGTCTGACATCTCGTGCTCCGCGGCGGCGCATTGTTATCCCAGCGCTGTCTCTTCTGCTGCGTGATGTACACATTATAGAGGTGCGATATCTGCACAGTATTACATGTCCTCTGCTGACATCATGCACTGTCCACATGGAGACCTCGTATCATCCTGTAGGAGAAGACAATAACATGACATTAACACAAAAGCAAATGTTCCTAATCCCTCCCCTAATATATACAATACACAAGCACAGAAAATACAACCCAAACCCATCACCTCTCCAGGCTCGGCGCCTGCAGCCCAACATCACTACATGCCCAGAACACTAAAATCTACTGTGCAGCACCAGCCCAACACCAGGAGCGGAGATGACAGACTAAGGGACACTAAAGGAGAACCCCCTCCAAAGGAGAGAGGCCCTCCCCGTGCCCAGCCTCTCATACTCCAGAGAGCGCACCTTCACCAGGAGGGGTGAGGACAGACTAAGGGGCACTAAGGAGAGAGGCCCTCCCCGTGCCCAGCCTCTCATACTCCAGAGAGCGCACCTTCTCCAGGAGGGGAGAGGACAGACTAAGGGACACTAAGGAGAGAGGCCCTCCCCGTGCCCAGCCTGTCATACTCCAGAGAGCGCACCTTCACCAGGAGGGGGAGAGGACAGACTAAGGAACACTAAGGAGAGAGGTCCTCCCCGTGCCCAGCCTCTCATACTCCAGAGAGCGCACCTTCACCAGGAGGGAGAAGACAGACTAAGGGACACTAAGGAGAGAGGTCCTCCCCGTGCCCAGCCTCTCATACTCCAGAGAGCGCACCTTCACCAGGAGGGGAGAGGACAGACTAAGGGACACTAAGGAGAGAGGTCCTCCCCGTGCCCAGCCTCTCATACTCCAGAGAGCGCACCTTCACCAGGAGGGGAGAGGACAGACTAAGGGCCACTAAGGAGAGAGGTCCTCCCCGTGCCCAGCCTCTCATACTCCAGAGAGCGCACCTTCACCAGGGGGAGAGGACAGACTAAGGGACACTAAGGAGAGAGGTCCTCCCCGTGCCCAGCCCCTCATACTCCAGAGAGCGCACCTTCACCAGGAGGGGAGAGGACAGACTAAGGGACACTAAGGAGAGAGGTCCTCCCCGTGCCCAGCCTCTCATACTCCAGAGAGCGCACCTTCACCAGGAGGGAGAGGACAGACTAAGGGACACTAAGGAGAGAGGCCCTCCCCGTGCCCAGCCTCTCATACTCCAGAGAGCACACCTTCACCAGGGGAGAGAGGACAGACTAAGGGACACTAAGGAGAGAGGCCCTCCCCGTGCCCAGCCTCTCATACTCCAGAGAGCGCACCTTCACCAGGAGGAGAGGACAGACTAAGGGACACTAAGGAGAGAGGCCCTCCCCGTGCCCAGCCTCTCATACTCCAGAGAGCGCACCTTCACCAGGAGGGAGAGGACAGACTAAGGGACACTAAGGAGAGAGGTCCTCCCCGTGCCCAGCCTCTCATACTCCAGAGAGCGCACCTTCACCAGGAGGGAGAGGACAGACTAAGGGACACTAAGGAGAGAGGCCCTCCTCGTGCCGAGCCTCTCATACTCCAGAGAGCGCACCTTCACCAGGAGGGGAGAGGACAGACTAAGGGACACTAAGGAGAGAGGTCCTCCCGGTGCCCAGCCTCTCATACTCCAGAGAGCGCACCTTCACCAGGAGGGAGAGGACAGACAAAGGGACACTAAGGAGAGAGGCCCTTCCCGTGCCCAGCCTCTCATACTCCAGAGAGCGCACCTTCACCAGGTCACCCAGAATGTTCCTAACCACCTCATCCACCGGGAGGATTTTACGCTTCGTTGATACTAAACACCGTGCGTTCCACGTGTGGTACCTAACCACTAGACTGACTAGGAATAACGTGCAGCGGTCCCGGCCACCCAGGCCTCTGAATGCTCCATAGGCCCACTCCGCATAGGAGAGACCGGCCAACCCGGGCCAATGGATGGAAGCGCCCACCCGGTTGTACACCTCTGTGTTATAGGGGCACTGAAGCAGGAAGTGGTCCATGCTCTCCAGCAGGCCACCGCACTCCTCCCGGGGACAACCCCTTTCCTCAGAGCTCCTACACTTCAGATTGTCCCTCACACACAGCTTTCCATGGAAGCAGCGCCAAGTCACGTCCCAAAACTTCAAGGGGATCCTGATGGAATTCAAAAGTCTCAAACCCACCCCAAGATCCTGACTTGAGCAATCCCTGAGGTGAAGAGCTTCTGGAAATGGTTCAACAGAACCCTTTTGTCAAGGATTTTCCTCAACAACGTCCTGATCTCCCACATTCCCAGACCCCACCGGCGAATCACCTTCAGAACCGGGGTAGCGTAAGCCGGAAGATGCCCATGCGGTGTGCGAAGATCCTTCACTCGCCCTCCTGTCTCCCATTCCTGGAAGAAAGGCCTAAACCATCCCCTACAGGAGTATACCCACGGAGGAGCCCATCCCCTGCAGGAGTATACCCACGGAGGAGCCCATCCCCTGCAGGAGTATACCCACGGAGGAGCCCATCCCCTGCAGGAGTATACCCACGGAGGAGCCCATCCCCTGCAGGAGTATACCCACGGAGGAGCCCATCCCCTGCAGGAGTATACCCACGGAGGAGCCCATCCCCTGCAGGAGTATACCCACGGAGGAGCCCATCCCCTGCAGGAGTATACCCACGGAGGAGCCCTCTCTTTCCAGAGGTTTGCTACATTGATCTTAAGAAAGGTATTCACTAGGAACACCACAGGGTTGACCATACACAACCCTCCTTGTCTCCTCGTGCGGTAAGTAACCTCCCTCTTGATAAGGTTCAGCCTATTCCCCCATAACAGCTGGAAGAACAGACTGTACACCCGAGTCCAGAGGGGTTCTGGCAACATGCACACACTGCCCAGATAAATCAGCAATGGGAGCAGGTAAGTTCTGATCAGATTAACCCTTTCCCTGAGGGTCAAAGACCAACCCTTCCACTGGTCCACCCTCTGAGCGGCGATCTTAAGCCTGCCGTCCCAGTTTTGCATGGGGTAATCCCCCTGGCCAAATTCGATGCCGAGAACTTTGGCAGAGTCCTGGGGCCCTGGAAGAGTGTCCGGGAGATCAAAGCCTGGACCTCCCTCTCCCAGCCAGAGACTCTCACACTTATCCCGGTTGATCTTGGACCCAGAAGCCTCTGAGTAGCGGTCAACCTCTGACATCACCCATTGCGCCTCCCCTCCCGAGGACACGAAAAGGGTAACATCATCAGCATACGCTACCACCCTTAGAGTAGCTTCCGGTGCTGCCCGATCCATCCCGACTCCCACCAACGGCCCACGATCAACCGAACACGAATAGAACGATCGCGAACACGTACAGTAGTGGGCTCAGAGGACAACCCTGGCGAACACCAGACCCGACCTCAAAAGGGCGGCCAATACAACCGTTCACAAGCGGGAAACTCTCTGCCCCTGCGTACAAAACCTTTAGCCAATTGACAAACCCACCCGGCAGGCCATACCTCAGAAGGACAGACCAGAGGTACTCGTGGTTAACCCGATCAAACGCTTTTGCCTGATCCAAGGACAGCAAGTACCCCTTCCAGTTACCAGCCCTGCCCTGCTCCACTGCCTCCTGCAGATCCTGTATTATACTCCGGAGCTGCGCTCGCTCCTTGGTTATTACTGTCTTTATTTTCCCTGTATACACTGCCCTGTGCTGTTACATTGTTACAGATCCTCAGCACATCTTGCAGCGACCCCCCATTTCTGTTCTTTCTTCTTCATGATTAATTTCTTGCTTCTGTTTTGAGGCAAAAAACAACTAAAGAGGAAGAACAACGACCGAAAACTGAGCACAACAAAGGTCGTTACCCGCCGCCGGGGTCTGACATTGTTCCTTTAAGTTAAACCCTCAACATTAACTATTATCAACACTTGGCAGCCGAGCGCCTGACCTTTAATAACTTGCCCAGAAGACACTCCAGATAATACCGCCATATAGCGATGTACTGATCCGTCATCTCCCCACCTATTATTCATGTGAAGGTCCCGACACATTGTAACAACTACAGCAACACATGTATCAACCAGACACTGCCCGACCCCAATACACCACACGGGGGGCTGCACCCACCCAGAGACATGTACACAGGATGACAGTATATACCAGACATGTCCTCTATACATTACACCATACTAGTTATATCCCTGTACACAGGGGGTAGTATTATAGTAGTTATATTTTTGTACATAGGGGGCAGTATTATAGTAGTTATATCCCTGTACATAGGGGGCAGTATTATAGTAGTTATATTCCTGTACATAGGGAGCAGTATTATAGTAGTTATATTCCTGTACATAGGGGGCAGTATTATAGTAGTTATATTCCTGTACATAGGGAGCAGTATTATAGTAGTTATATTCCTGTACATAGGGGGCAGTATTATAGTAGTTATATTCCTGTACATAGGGGGCAGTATTATAGTAGTTATATTCCTGTACATAGGGGGCAGTATTATAGTAGTTATATTCCTGTACATAGGGGGCAGTATTATAGTAGTTATATTCCTGTACATAGGGGGCAGTATTATAGTAGTTATATCCCTGTACATAGGGGGCAGTATTATAGTAGTTATATTCTTGTACATAGGGGGCAGTATTATAGTAGTTATATTCCTGTACATAGGGGGCAGTATTATAGTAGTTATATTCCTGTACATAGGGGACAGTATTATAGTAGTTATATTCCTGTACACAGGGGGCAGTATTATAGTAGTTATATCCCTGTACATAGGGGGCAGTATTATAGTAGTTATATTCTTGTACATAGGGGGCAGTATTATAGTAGTTATATTCCTGTACATAGGGGCAGTATTATAGTAGTTATATTCCTGTACATAGGGGGCAGTATTATAGTAGTTATATTCCTGTACATAGGGGGCAGTATTATAGTAGTTATATTCCTGTACATAGGGGCAGTATTATAGTAGTTATATTCTTGTACATAGGGGGCAGTATTATAGTAGTTATATTCTTGTACATAGGGGGCAGTATTATAGCAGTTATATTCTTGTACATAGGGGGCAGTATTATAGTAGTTATATTCCTGTACATAGGGGGCAGTATTATAGTAGTTATATTCCTGTACATAGGGGGCAGTATTATAGTAGTTATATTCCTGTACATGGGGGGCAGTATTATAGTAGTTATATCCCTGTACATAGGGGGCAGTATTATAGTAGTTATATTCCTGTACATAGGGGGCAGTATTATAGTAGTTATATTCCTGTACATAGGGGGCAGTATTATAGTAGTTATATTCCTGTACATAGGGGGCAGTATTATAGTAGTTATATTCCTGTACATAGGAGGCAGTATTATAGTAGTTATATTCCTGTACATAGGGGGCAGTATTATAGTAGTTATATTCCTGTACATAGGCGGCAGTATTATAGTAGTTATATTCCTGTACATAGGGGGCAGTATTATAGTAGTTATATTCCTGTACATAGGGGGCAGTATTATAGTAGTTATATTCCTGTACATAGGGGCAGTATTATAGTAGTTATATTCCTGTACATAGGGAGCAGTATTATAGTAGTTATACCCCTGTACATAGGGAGCAGTATTATAGTAGTTATATTCCTGTACATAGGGGGCAGTATTATAGTAGTTATATTCCTGTACATAGGGGGCAGTATTATAGTAGTTATATTCTTGTACATAGGGGGCAGTATTATAGTAGTTATATTCCTGTACATAGGGGGCAGTACTATAGTAGTTATATTCTTGTACATAGGGGGCAGTATTATACTAGTTATATTCCTGTACATAGGGGGCAGTATTATAGTAGTTATATCCCTGTACATAGGGGGCAGTATTATAGTAGTTATATTCTTGTACATAGGGGGCAGTATTATAGTAGTTATATTCCTGTACATAGGGGGCAGTATTATAGTAGTTATATTCCTGTACATGGGGGGCAGTATTATAGTAGTTATATCCCTGTACATAGGGGGCAGTATTATAGTAGTTATATTCCTGTACATAGGGGCAGTATTATAGTAGTTATATTCCTGTACATAGGGGGCAGTATTATAGTAGTTATATTCCTGTACATAGGGGGCAGTATTATAGTAGTTATATTCCTGTACATAGGGGCAGTATTATAGTAGTTATATTCTTGTACATAGGGGGCAGTATTATAGTAGTTATATTCTTCTACATAGGGGGCAGTATTATAGCAGTTATATTCTTGTACATAGGGGGCAGTATTATAGTAGTTATATTCCTGTACATAGGGGGCAGTATTATAGTAGTTATATTCCTGTACATAGGGGGCAGTATTATAGTAGTTATATTCCTGTACATGGGGGGCAGTATTATAGTAGTTATATCCCTGTACATAGGGGGCAGTATTATAGTAGTTATATTCCTGTACATAGGGGGCAGTATTATAGTAGTTATATTCCTGTACATAGGGGGCAGTATTATAGTAGTTATATTCCTGTACATAGGGGGCAGTATTATAGTAGTTATATTCCTGTACATAGGAGGCAGTATTATAGTAGTTATATTCCTGTACATAGGGGGCAGTATTATAGTAGTTATATTCCTGTACATAGGCGGCAGTATTATAGTAGTTATATTCCTGTACATAGGGGGCAGTATTATAGTAGTTATATTCCTGTACATAGGGGGCAGTATTATAGTAGTTATATTCCTGTACATAGGGGGCAGTATTATAGTAGTTATATTCCTGTACATGGGGGGCAGTATTATAGTAGTTATATTCCTGTACATGGGGGGCAGTATTATAGTAGTTATATTCCTGTACATAGGGGGCAGTATTATAGTAGTTATATTCTTGTACATAGGGGGCAGTATTATAGTAGTTATATTCCTGTACATAGGGGGCAGTATTATAGTAGTTATATTCCTGTACATAGGGGGCAGTATTATAGTAGTTATATTCCCGTACATAGGGGGCAGTATTATAGTAGTTATATTCCTGTACATAGGGGGCAGTATTATAGTAGTTATATTCTTGTACATAGGGGGCAGTATTATAGTAGTTATATTCCTGTACATAGGGAGCAGTATTATAGTAGTTATATCCCTGTACATAGGGGGCAGTATTATAGTAGTTATATTCCTGTACATAGGGGGCAGTATTATAGTAGTTATATTCTTGTACATAGGGGGCAGTATTATAGTAGTTATATTCCTGTACATAGGGGGCAGTATTATAGTAGTTATATTCTTGTTCATAGGGGGCAGTATTATAGTAGTTATATTCCTGTACATAGGGGCAGTATTATAGTAGTTATATTCCTGTACATAGGGGCAGTATTATAGTAGTTATATTCCTGTACATAGGGGGCAGTATTATAGTAGTTATATTCTTGTACATAGGGGGCAGTATTATAGTAGTTATATTCCTGTACATAGGGGGCAGTATTATAGTAGTTATATTCTTGTACATAGGGGGCAGTATTATAGTAGTTATATTCCTGTACATAGGGGGCAGTATTATAGTAGTTATATTCCTGTACATAGGGGGCAGTATTATAGTAGTTATATTCCTGTACATAGGGGGCAGTATTATAGTAGTTATATTCTTGTACATAGGGGGCAGTATTATAGTAGTTATATTCTTGTACATAGGAGGCAGTGTTATAGTAGTTATATTCTTGTACATAGGGGGCAGTATTATAGTAGTTATATTCCTGTACATAGGGGGCAGTATTATAGTAGTTATATTCCTGTACATTGGGGGCAGTATTATAGTAGTTATATCCCTGTACATTGGGGGCAGTATTATAGTAGTTATTTTCCTGTACATAGGGGGCAGTATTATAGTAGTTATATTCCTGTACATAGGGGGCAGTATTATAGTAGTTATATTCCTGTACATAGGGGGCAGTATTATAGTAGTTATATTCCTGTACATTGGGGGCAGTATTATAGTAGTTATATTCCTGTACATAGGGGGCAGGATTATAGTAGTTATATTCCTGTACATAGGGGGCAGTATTATAGTAGTTATATTTTTGTACATAGGGGGCAGTATTATAGTAGTTATATTCCTGTACATAGGGGGCAGTATTATAGTAGTTATATTCTTGTACATAGGGGGCAGTATTATAGTAGTTATCTTCCTGTACATAGGGGGCAGTATTATAGTAGTTATATTCTTGTACATAGGGGGCAGTATTATAGTAGTTATATTCTTGTACATAGGGGGCAGTATTATAGTAGTTATATTCTTGTACATAGGGGGCAGTATTATAGTAGTTATATTCTTGTACATAGGGGGCAGTATTATAGTAGTTATATTCCTGTACATAGGGGGCAGTATTATAGTAGTTATATTCCTGTACATAGGGGGCAGTATTATAGTAGTTATATTCCTGTACATAGGGGGCAGTATTATAGTAGTTATATTCTTGTACACAGGGAGCAGTATTATAGCAGTTATATTCCTGTACATAGGGGGCAGTATTATAGTAGTTATATTCCTGTACATAGGGGGCAGTATTATAGTAGTTATATTCCTGTACATAGGGGGCAGTATTATAGTAGTTATATTCCTGTACATAGGGGTAGTATTATAGTAGTTATATTCTTGTACATAGGGGGCAGTATTATAGTAGTTATATTCTTGTACATAGGGGGCAGTATTATAGTAGTTATATTCCTGTACATAGGGGGCAGTATTATAGTAGTTATATTCCTGTACATAGGGGTAGTATTATAGTAGTTATATTCTTGTACATAGGGGGCAGTATTATAGTAGTTATAGTCTTGTACATAGGGGTAGTATTATAGTAGTTATATTCCTGTACATAGGGGGCAGTATTATAGTAGTTATATTCCTGTACATAGGGGGCAGTATTATAGTAGTTATATTCTTGTACATAGGGGGCAGTATTATAGTAGTTATATTCCTGTACATAGGGGCAGTATTATAGTAGTTATATTCCTGTACATAGGGGGCAGTATTATAGTAGTTATATTCCTGTACATAGGGGGCAGTATTATAGTAGTTATATTCCTGTACATATGGGGCAGTATTATGTTAGTTATATTCCTGTACATAGGGGGCAGTATTATGTTAGTTATATTCCTGTACATAGGGGGCAGTATTATAGTAGTTATATTCCTGTACATAGGGGGCAGTATTATAGTAGTTATATTCTTGTACATAGGGGGCAGTATTATAGTAGTTATATTCCTGTACATAGGGGGCAGTATTATAGTAGTTATATTCCTGTACATATGGGGCAGTATTATAGTAGTTATATTCCTGTACATAGGGGGCAGTATTATGTTAGTTATATTCCTGTACATAGGGGGCAGTATTATGTTAGTTATATTCCTGTACATAGGGGGCAGTATTATGTTAGTTATATTCCTGTACATAGGGGGCAGTATTATACAGTGAGTTGGTGGAGGTGATTGTTAGATATTATTGGGGGCTGGTGATTGCTCCGCAGACCTTCTCCCACATATTGGGGTATATTGTGGCCCCTGTGTGGGGGTGTACGGTATATACTTACACCCTGTGGTTATACATGTCTTCTCCTCTCGGGTCGCCCCCGCTCCTCTGATCTGTGGTCTGGATCGCGCTGTAGATACAGAAGCTGAGATTTTGGGATTATTACCGTATTTTGCTGACGATTCCGGAATGTGAATTCTCTGCGGTTCAGGAAATATTTCGGGCTCATCTTATTTTACAAAGTCACAATTTTATCACAACAGAAGCCGCGGTGATTCCTCAATATTCAGCGGACGTGGAGCGGGGTTGGGGGGGGGCACGGGGCGGGGGAGGGGGGGTCTAGTGGCTGTGCAGTCACATCTGGGGGTAATGGGGGGGGGGCTCATCCCAAACAGATGTCACCTCCTCCCACCTTCATCTCTGCCATAAAACTTCCTAACCTTTGACCTCGGAGGTTTAAAGGGACGTGAAGCGTCAGGAGTTTACGACAGATAAGTGATGTCAGATGTCGCAGGTTTATAGAGAAGATCTGGAGACATTTTCTAAAATCAATGGCGTGAAATCTACAAGAAACCTGACGTCACCTCCCGAAAAGAAAAGCAGCAACTGTGATACAGAGCCGTGTATCTAATCCTATCAACTGTGATACAGAGCCGTGTATCTAATCCTATCAACTGTGATACAGAGCCGTGTATCTAATCCTATCAACTGTGATACAGAGCCGTGTATCTAATGCTATCAACTGTGATACGGAGCTGTGTATCTAATCCTATCAACTGTGATACGGAGCTGTGTATCTAATCCTATCAACTGTGATACGGAGCTGTGTATCTAATCCTATCAACTGTGATACAGAGCTGTGTATCTAATCCTATCAACTGTGATGCAGAGCTGTGTATCTAATCCTATCAACTGTGATACTTTCTGTTAAGCTGTGTATCTAATCTCATTCTGTGTGATACTGTCGGCTGAGCTGTGTATCTAATCCTATCAATTGTGATACTGTCTGCTTAGCTTTGTATCTAATCCTATCAACTGTGATACTTTCTGCTGAGCTGTGTATCTAATCCCATCCTATGTGATACTGTCTGCTGATCTGTGTATCTAGTCCCATCCATTTGAGATACTGTCTGCTGAGCTGTGTATCTAATCCTCTCCTGTGTGATACTGACTGCTGATCTGTGTATCTAATCCCATCCTGTGTGATACTGTCTGCTGAGCTGTGTATCTAATCCCATCCTGTGTGATACTGACTGCTGTTCTGTGTATCTAATCCCATCCTGTGTGATACTGTCTGCTGAGCTGTGTATCTAATCCCATCCTGTGTGATACTGTCTGCTGTTCTGTGTATCTAATCCTATCCTGTGTGATACTGCTGAGCTGTGTATCTAATCCTGTATGATACTGTCTGCTGTTCTGTGTATCTAATCCTGTGTGATACTGTCTGCTGTTCTGTGTATCTAATCCTGTGTGATACTGTCTGCTGAGCTGTGTATCTAATCCTGTGTGATACTGCTGTTCTGTGTATCTAATCCTATCCTGTGTGATACTGCTGTTCTGTGTATCTAATCCTGTGTGATACTGCCTGCTGTTCTGTGTATCTAATCCTGTGTGATACATGTATAGACATAATGTAATGTATCCATCCCTCTGACACATGTGTTACAATTCCGGGGCTGGTCATGTGACAGCCGGTGGGTGTGGCCTGTTTCCTGACCTTGTGGATGCGCCGCTCTGTCCGTGTGATGTGGCTCAAACTTAAGGAAAAAAAAAAAAGAACAAAAAATGATAAAAAGCAGAAGATGAAGAGACGCTTTGTCCGGACTTGACTACGTGACCTTCCTCTCACCTTCAGGATCAAATGTGCCGATTCTTCGCTGTTGGTCGAGGACTTGGCCGCCTTCAAAGCGGCAGATAAGATATGAGAACCCCAACCTGCGCCTGTCTCCGTTTTTACGTGCGCCGGCTGCTTCAATTAAACCATCAAATAGCGAGAAATCTAAAAAAATAGAAAGAAAAAATCATAAAAAGTGGAAGCCGGAGACGCGAGGAGCGAGCGTCTAATCAGCGCTAACGTGACATCCGTGATTAAGGCAAGAAAGAAATCTAAATAAATGTTTTCAATATTGTCAGATCTGAACCGGAGGCGAACAAAGACCCCGAAACCCGTCTGTTCATTAAGTTACGAGACTCTGTGCGGCAGTCGTGTCAGTCTTCAGCGAACGCAACTCAATTTAGAGCGACAACAAAGCGGGCGGCGAGGTGTACAATGGCGCGGGGGGTTTTGATCAGGATAATTAACAAGCGTTTTGTTTAAAATAAACAGATACGTCTCTAATTGCCTTTTTTACATAAGAAAGGAGAGATCTTAAAAGTGAAAGCGCGCCAAAGGAGAGATCAGACAGACGACGATAAGGAAACACTCTCTGATGTTCTCCGACATGACGAGGAACGCGTGGAAACGCCGCAAGATTTCTGAGGAGGCGCCAGATCCAAGATGGGGGGATGGAAGATGGTGGGAGCAGGTCCTGGCTGCCCAAAGGCCATCCCAGGAGATTGACCTGAAGGCAAGACTTCCGAACAGAAGATGGTAGAAGGTGGACAAAAGATCATGGACACTTGTCCCAGGAGTCATGACCTCGTTACTGAGGGATCTTCACTGGGAAACGTAGATTGATGATCTCAGGAGACTGACGAGAGGTTTCCTAATGTTAGATCACTGAGGAGAAAAGCTGGGCAGAAGATTGTGGACACTTGTCCTGGAAGCCGTGAAGTCTTGGAATAATTATTGAGGGACGTCCACCAGGAAAAGTATATTGACCTTCTCATTAGATTTAGCGGAAGGTAAGAGTTCCTGATGGAAGATGGTAAAAGGATGAGGAGAAAAGCTGGGCAGAAGATCGTGGACACTTGTCCTGAGAGTCGCCGTGAAATAATTATTGAGGGACGTCCACCAGAAAAAGTAGATTGACCTTCTCATTAGATTGAGCGGAAGGTAAGAGTTCCTGATGGTTCCTGCTAAAAGGATGAGGAGAAAAAGTGTACAGAAGATCGTGGACACATTTCTGGGTGGCATGAAGTCAGGACATCATTATTGAGGGATCTTTACTAGAAAAAGTAGATTGACCTGAAGGCAAGAGTTCCTAACAGAAGTAGGTAGATTGACAGGGGGCGTGGTGGACAGAAGATCATGGACACATGACATAATTATTGAGTTCAGGAGATTCACCTGAAGTTAAGAGATCCTCATTGAAAGTGTTAGATGAATGAGAAGAAAAGCTGGACAGAAGATCGTGGACACTTATCCTAGGAGACGAGAAGTCGTGACATCATCATTGAGGGACGTCCACCAGGAAAAGTATATTGACCATATCATTAGATTGAGTGGAAGGCACGAGGTACTGATAGAAGATGGTAAAAGGATGAGGAGAAAAGGTGAGCAGAAGATCGTGGACACTTATCCTAGAAGACGAGAAGTCGTGACATCATCATTGAGGGACGTCCACCAGGAAAAGTAGATTGACCATCTCATTAGATTGAGCGGAAGGCAAGAGTTCCTGATGGTTCCTGCTAAAAGGATGAGGAGAAAAAGTGGACAGAAGATCGTGGACACATTTCTGGGTGGCATGAAGTGGACATTATTATTGAGGGATCTTTACTAGAAAAAGTAGATTGACCTGAAGGCAAGAGTTCCTAAAAGAAGATGGTAGATGGACAGGGAGAAAAGGTGGACAGAAGATCATGGACATTATTGAGGGATCTTCACTGGGAAACGTAGATTGATGATCTCAGGAGATTGACGAGAGGTTTCCTAATGGAATATGTTAGATCACTGAGAAGAAAAGCTGGGCAGAAGATTGTGGACACTTGTCCTGGGAGTCGCCATGAAATAATTATTGAGGGACGTCCACCTGGAAAAGTATATTGACCATATCAATAGACTGACCTGAAGGCATGAGGTGCTGATGGAAGATGGTAAAAGGATGAGGAGAAAAGGTGGACAGAAGATCGTGGGTGCCATAAATTCATGATATTATTATTGAGGTATCTTCAACAAGAAAAGTAGATTGACCTGAAGGCAAGAGTTCCTACCAGAAGTAGGTAGATTGACAGGGGGCGTGGTGGACAGAAGATCATGGACACATGACATAATTATTGAGTTCAGGAGATTCACCTGAAGGTAAGAGTTCCTCATTGAAAGTGTTAGATGAATGAGAAGAAAAGCTGGGCAGAAGATCGTGGACACTTATCCTAGGAGACGAGAAGTCATGACATCATCATTGAGGGACGTCCACCTGGAAAAGTAGATTGACCATCTCATTAGATTGAGCGGAAGGCAAGAGTTCCTGATGGTTCCTGCTAAAAGGATGAGGAGAAAAAGTGGACAGAAGATCCTGGACACATTTCTGGGTGGCATGAAGTCAGGACATCATTATTGAGGGATCTTTACTAGAAAAAGTAGATTGACCTGAAGGCAAGACTTCCTACCAGAAGTAGGTAGATTGACAGGGGGCCTGGTGGACAGATGATCATGGACACCTGTCATGGGTGACATGAAGTCATGACATAATTATTGAGTTCAGGAGATTCACCAGAAGGTAAGAGTTCCTCATTGAAAGTGTGAGATGAATGAGAAGAAAAGGTGGACAGAAGATTGTGGACACAAGTCCTGGGAGCCGTGAAATCATTATGTAATTATTGAGGAATTTTCCCCACGAAAAGTAGATTGACCATCTCAGTAGGTTGTCGTGAAGGCAAAAATTTATGATAGAAGGTGATAAAAGGATTTGGGGGAAAGGTGGACAGAAGGTCGTAGAATCGTAGACACATGTCTCCGCATCTTCAAAAGCAAAGGTATCATAATGGACAAGATCATCTCAAGGCATTGACAATGAGGCAAGAGATCCCAACAGAAGATGGTGGAAGGAAGGACGTGGAGGCATAAGAAGGTCACAGAGGATGATTGATGAATGAATGAAGATCAGATGTGGATCATTCATGCTGGACAGATGTTCTGGGCACCACGAAGACAAGCCATGAATGGGAGCACTCATGAGATCTTCATTATGAACTGGATAATCTGGAGGGATAGAGGTGGAAGCATGAGAGCCTGACAGAAGATGCCCGATGGATGGATGGGGAGCCATGATGGATGGATGGGGAGCCGTGATGGATGGATGGGGAGCCATGATGGATGGATGGGGAGCCATGATGGATGGGTGGATGGATGGGTGGATGGATGGGTGGATGGGGAGCCAAGATGGACAGATGTCCTATTAGGAAGATCCCATTCACTAATATAGAGGTCTATCAGACCGGTTGAATATCCCGTGAATATTGTAGACCCATCTTCAAACTCCTAATAGAAAATTAGCAGACCTACTTGGTTTCTTTAGTTATATTCCTGTAGACAGATCTAGAACGTTCTATGTCAGAGAATCCATGGGTTACACCAGATTTTACTCAGCAGGGAACTTCCTTACCTAATTATGAGATTTTGCTTACGGTTTTGAAGATATCACAGAGCCTGTTATAGGAGTTTCATAGATCTAGAACATTGATTATTGGTCTGTTGCAGAGAAGTAATTTTCCCCATAGAGATCATTTAGCTCACATGAAGTCTAACGGTGGCAGAGAACATTCCAGAAGACAGTCTAGAACGTCCCGGTGGTATCGGCAGGTCGTGTATGGACATGTGGCAGGTCATGTAGGGACATGTGGGTGGACAATTCTACAGCCGTTACAGTTGTAGTAGACAGATCTAGAACCTTTCTACTAGAGAGTCCTGGAACCTTGTAATCGAGGACTTCTAGGGTCTCGTCTTGTTCCTCGGTGGATCTAGAACCCTTTAGTTGTGTGTTACTAGACCAGTCTCATACTCAGTATACACTGGACTGATTTAGAACCCTTCCAGGTAGGATCACGTTCTTGGGTCTTCACCTTCTTGGAGCGGTCAATCATAGAATCAGAGAGAGCTCCTCCTTATACAACCCCATGTCCTGGGGATGATGAGCTGTGGGTGTCCCTGTAGCACCCCCGGTGGTGAGGAGGAAGCATGACATGGTGGCCATTGAAGTGCTGCATGTTTTAGTAGGGAGACAGGTTCTACAGCTGCTGCTTTGGTGATAATCAGTATTGGTTGCCTCTGTTCCGGGGGTGGAAAGCCCCTTTAAGTGGAGATGTGACCGGTATCAGGCTAATAATTGTGGATTGTTGGGCCTCCTGTGTGCGCACGCTTCGCGCGGTATCGAGCAGAAGGTCCCGTGTAATGAATTGATCACTATTAATTCTCCACGTAGTTAATCATACGGCGGTCACATTCCCTATAAATCCAGAGCCCTGGCCGATCCCGCGGAGCCCCTCCCCCATACATGTATCACAGCAACAAAACAGGACATCAATACAACAGCAATTAGCGTCACGCTGCTCGCACGTAATTACATTCAGTGACCGAGGCTTTTATATCCACAGGAGCCGAGCGGAGATCTACCGCATACACGGAGGGACGCAACGTATAGGAACACCGCTACATGTCACCCCCCCCCCCATATTATAGAGGCAGGGGGGCGGGGCTGTGACTACCTCTCACACAGGATATACAGGCAGGGGGCGGGGCTGTGACTACCTCTCACACAGGATATACAGGCAGGGGGCGGGGCTGTGACTACCTCTCACACAGGATATACAGGCAGGGGGCGGGGCTGTGACCACCTCTCACACAGGATATACAGGCAGGGGGCGGGGCTGTGACTACCTCTCACACAGGATATACAGACAGGGGGCGGGGCTGTGACTACTATCACACAGGATATACAGGCAGGGGGCGGGGCTGTGGCTACCTCTCACACAGGATATACAGGCAGGGGGCGGGGCTGTGGCTACCTCTCACACAGGATATACAGGCAGGGGGCGGGGCTGTGACTACCTCTCACACAGGATATACAGGCAGGGGGCGGGGCTGTGACTACCTCTCAAACAGGATATACAGGTAGGGGGCGGGGCTGTGACTACCTCTCACACAGGATATACAGGCAGGGGGCGGGGCTGTGACTACCTCTCACACAGGATATACAGGCAGGGGGCGGGGCTGTAACTACCCCTCACACAGGATATACAGGCAGGGGGCGGGGCTGTGACTACCTCTCACACAGGATATACAGGCAGGGGGCGGGGCTGTGACTACCTCTCACACAGGATATACAGGCAGGGGGCGGGGCTGTAACTACCCCTCACACAGGATATACAGGCAGGGGGCGGGGCTGTGACTACCTCTCACACAGGATATACAGGCAGGGGGCGGGGCTGTGACTACCTCTCACACAGGATATACAGGCAGGGGGCGGGGCTGTGACTACCTGGCAGTAATGGAGGAGTAGATGTAAGACGTGTAGTGTTGTCTTGTGTCTGAGTCTTGGTACGGCTTGTACTCGGCGGTCGTCATGACGATGACCTCGGCAGGGATCGGCGTCCTCTAATTCCCCCTTTATTACCATCTAATTTGATTTGCCTGTAAATGTCACCCGCCAGGCATTGATTAGGGCCACGTGGCGCCGTGACAGCCCCCGGTGGTGAGGTGCGGGATCAGCGACGCCTGTCATTATGTGTCTCTCCGCCGCGGACGAGGCCTTTGTCTTCTCGTCTGTTTGCCGGAGGATAATTCCGGGAGTGATGTGAAGAATCCGTCGTGAACTTTACGGAAGTCGCTCTTGAAGTGTAAATAGTAATTTACGGCGTAATATAAGAGCGGTGACGGTGCGCACAATGTCCACTTTACATAATGATCATGGATCACAGCAGCGAGACAACCTCAGGGTGGAAGAAGGACCAGCGCCTCCTCTGTCCACAGGCGGTGTCTGGTATTGCAGCTCAGCTGTAATACCACCAATGGACAGAGGTGGCGCCGTCTATGGCAAATATTTTATATCCTGCATTCAAATCCCAGTGGATTGGTGGAACTGGATGCACAGGATCATCTGATGGACGTCCTCCACCATTCCCATCATTTTAGTAGAGCAATGGTCACACATGGGCACTGGAACTTTGTCATGGGGATTCGCCAGTGAGCGGGATATTTAGTCTGTGGATGGGACCTGCAGGGACTGGTTAGGTGGGGGGGGGGGCACAGGTTACTTCCGTCGGGGTCTTGTTGGTTGGACAACCTGATGGCAGCGGGATGGAAGACTTTCGATAACGCTCCCTCTCACATTTGGGGTGAAGCAGTCGGTCACTGAAGGTGCTCCCCAATGCCACCACAGTTTCCTGCATGGGATGGGAGCGATTCTCCAGAACAGATGTCACCTTACACAGTGATCAGCATGGACATCTGGATCATTGTGAATATCTGGATGAACATGAGGGATCAGCATGAACATCTGGATCATCTTTAGTTGACAGATTCTTATGATCAAAAGAAACTTGTTCTGCTGGAGGTGTCACAACTGGAGCAGTTTGAGACATGGCTGTGGGCTGGAACTTCTTGAGTGATCACCAGAAATTGGATCATCGCGAATGTTTGGATCATCTTGAGGGATCATCATGAACATCTGGATGGTAGTGAATATCTGGATGATCATGAGGGATCATCATGAATATCTGGATGAACAAGAAGGATCATCATGAATGTTTGGATCATCTTGAGGGATCTGCACGAACATCTGGATCATCTTTGGTTGACGGATTCTTATGCTGGAGGGGTCACAACTGGAGCAGTTTGAGGCATGGCTGTGGGCTGGAACTTCTTGAGTGATCACCAGAAGTTGGATCATCATGAATGTTTGGATCATCTTGAGGGATCATCATGAACATCTGGATCATCGTGAACATCGGGATCACCTTTGGTTGACGGATTCTTATGTTCTGCTGCAGCAGTTTGAGACATGGCTTCTTGACCGATCACCAGAAATTGGATCATTTGGGGTGAGCATTGTAGACTGGATAATTTTGAGGGATCACCAGGACCATTTGGTTCCATCTCACCAATGACCCTTAGCGAGACAATCTTCAGGTCTAGATGACAATGACCCTGATAGATCCTTTAAACCCTGATGCTCCTCCAGTAGGTCTGTAGACATTTTATTACTGTGTCCTTGTCCTCGTTCTTCACTTAAATGAATCCGTAAACAGCTGTTACCGCGGACACCGAGCGGCAGGAAATGTCAGCGAGCGGTGGCGAATTGTCTGACGCTTCTACAGCGCGGTATTTTTTCTGTAGATACTTAAGGCTTTTTGTCTGCAGAGTAAACAATTCAATGTCAGCTCCGAGAACGGCGCAGAGAGGGTGAAGTAAGGAACCGCACAATATCTACACAGGACCGCCGAAAACACGTCACCATCACCGGAACAATGGGCGCCCTTAACCCCTCACAATATCCGCAGATATCTATACAGGATGGGGGGCAGTCACTGAGCGCTAATGGGAAATCGCAACAATGTATTCAGGTTTCTATATGGGCTCAATGTAAAGAGCCTTACACAGAGATGTACCGGGGGGCGCGAAAAGTAGTCAGACCCCTTTATAGGCTTCACTCCTTGTTTCATTGCAGCCAATTGGTAAAAGTTCTCGTTTTGCTCATTAATATACATTCTGCTCCTCATCTTGTCAGAAAAAATTCAGATAATTTAGCTAATTTATTAAACACGAAAAACTGAAATCTCCCCCGGTGATAAGTATTCAGCCCCTTTGCTGTGACTCTCATGTGTAACTCCATTTCCTTCTGATCCTCCTTGAGATGGTTCTACTCCTTCAATGGAGTCCAGCTGTGGACTGATTGGACTTGATTAGGAAAGGCCACACCCGTCTATATAAGCCCTCACAGCTCACAGTACAGGACAGAGCATGTGAGAATCATGAGGTCTAAGGAACTGCCCAAGGAGCTCAGAGACAGAATTTTGGCAACACACAGATCTGGCCAAGGTTACAAAAGAATTTCTGAAGCACTCAAGGTTCCTAAGAGCACAGTGACCTCCATAATCCTTACATGGAAGAAGTTTTGGATGATCACATCTCTTTCTCGACCTGGCCGTCCAGCCAAACTAAGCAATGGTGGGAGAAGAGCCTTGGATAGAGGTAAAGAAGACCCCGGGATCCCTGTGTCTGAGCCCCAGAGATGCAGGAGGGGAGATGGGAGTCACCTATCACTGCAGGAGGGAGATGGGAGTCACCTATCACTCTGGTAGGTAGGTGGGGGTCACCTATCACTGCAGCCTCCAGCAGTCTGGAAGCTTCTCCACAGGGTAAGACACATGAAGGATCCGGACTATGAGGAATACGATTCTCTGCTCGGATGAGATGGAGATTGGACTTTTTGGGGATAATTGTAAGCGGTGGAGAAAACCCGGCGCCGCTCATCACCTGCCAAATACAATCCCAGCAGTGACACATGGGGGGCAGCATCAGGATATGGGAGGGGGGCAGTGCTCAATACAGGGGGGGGGGCAGCATCAGGCTATGGGGGGACAGTGCCCAATACTGGGGGGACAGCATCAGGCTACGGGAGGGGGCAGTGCCCAATACTGGGGGGCAGCATCAGGATATGGGGAGGGGGCAGTACCCAATACTGGGGGGGGGGGGGGGGAATAGGACCACTGGGTGTAATAGAAGGAAAGATGAATGCGGCGCAGTACAGAGATCCTGGATGAGAACCTCTTCCTGATGACCATTCCTGACCGGCCCAGAACCCGGACCTAAACCCAATGGAGCATCTCTGGAGAGACCTGATAATGTCTCCACCAACCTGAGGACCCCAAATCCAGTGGGAGGAACTTGTAGCATCTCCCCAAGACACCGGGCTGCACCCGCTCCAAAGCTTCTACTCATCACTGAGCAAAGGGGCTGAATGCTCATTACTGGGGGCCGAATAATCATCACCGGGGGCCGAATACTCATCACTGGGGGACGAATACTCATCACCGGGGGCTGAATACTCATCACCGGGGGCTGAATACTCATCACCGGGGGCCGCATACTTATCACCGGGGGCCGAATACTCATCACCGGGGGCTGAATACTTATCACCGGGGGCTGAATACTTATCACCGGGGGCTGAATACTTATCACCGGGGGCCGAATACTCATCACCGGGGGCCGAATACTCATCACCGGGGGCCGAATACTCATCACCGGGGGCTGAATACTTATCACCGGGGGCTGAATACTTATCACCGGGGGCTGAATACTTATCACTGGGGGCTGAATACTTATCACCGGGGGCCGAATACTCATCACCGGGGGCCGAATACTCATCACCGGGGGCTGAATACTTATCACCGGGGGCCGAATACTCATCACCGGGGGCTGAATACTCATCACCGGGGGCCGAATACTCATCACCGGGGGCCGAATAATCATCACCGGGGGCCGAATACTCATCACTGGGGGCCGAATACTCATCACTGGGGGACGAATACTCATCACCGGGGGCTGAATACTCATCACCGGGGGCCGAATACTCATCACCGGGGGCCGCATACTTATCACCGGGGGCCGAATACTCATCACCGGGGGCTGAATACTTATCACCGGGGGCTGAATACTTATCACCGGGGGCTGAATACTTATCACCGGGGGCCGAATACTCATCACCGGGGGCCGAATACTCATCACCGGGGGCTGAATACTTATCACCGGGGGCTGAATACTTATCACCGGGGGCTGAATACTTATCACCGGGGGCCGAATACTCATCACCGGGGGCCGAATACTCATCACCGGGGGCCGAATACTCATCATCGGGGGCCGAATACTCATCACCGGGGACCGAATACTCATCACCGGGGGCCGAATACTCATCACCGGGGGCCGAATACTCATCACCGGGGGCCGAATACTCATCACCGGGGGCCGAATACTCATCACCGGGGGCCGAATACTCATCACGGGGGCTGAATACTCATCACCGGGGGCCGAATACTCATCACCGGGGGCCGAATACTCATCACCGGGGGCCGAATACTTATCACCGGGGGCTGAATACTTATCACCGGGGGCCGAATACTCATCACCGGGGGCCGAATACTCATCACCGGGGGCCGAATACTCATCACCGGGGGCCGAATACTCATCACCGGGGGCTGAATACTCGTCACTGGGGGCTGAATACTCGTCACCGGGGGCCGGATACTCATCACCGGGGGCCGAATACCTATCACCGGGGGCTGAATACTTATCACCGGGGGCCGAATACTCATCACCGGGGGCCGAATACTCATCACCGGGGGCTGAATACTCATCACCGGGGGCCGAATACTCATCACCGGGGACCGAATACTCATCACCGGGGGCCGAATACTCATCACCGGGGCCCGAATACTCATCACCGGGGGCCGAATACTCATCACCGGGGGCCGAATACTCATCACCGGGGGCCGAATACTTATCACCGGGGGCCGAATACTTATCACCGGGGGCCGAATACTCATCACCGGGGGCCGAATACTCATCACCGGGGGCCGAATACTCATCACCGGGGGCCGAATACTCATCACCGGGGGCTGAATACTCGTCACCGGGGGCCGAATACTTATCACCGGGGGCCGAATACTTATCACCGGGGGCTGAATACTTATCACCGGGGGCTGAATACTCATCACCGGGGGCCGAATACTCATCACCGGGGGCCGAATACTTATCACCGGGGGCCGAATACTTATCACCGGGGGCCGAATACTCATCACCGGGGGCCGAATACTCATCACCGGGGGCCGAATACTCATCACCGGGGGCCGAATACTCATCACCGGGGGCTGAATACTCGTCACCGGGGGCCGAATACTTATCACCGGGGGCCGAATACTTATCACCGGGGGCTGAATACTTATCACCGGGGGCTGAATACTCGTCACCGGGGGCCGAATACTCATCACTATGGTAGATTTCAGCTTTTCTTGTTAAAAAATGTGAAAAAATATAATTTCAGTTATTTTCTGTCTGGATGGGAGCAGAGAACAGATTACTAAGGGGGCAGAGGCACATTACTGGGGGAGGCAGAGGGCACATTACTGGGGGGGGCAGAGGGCACATTACTGGGGGACAGAGGGCACATTACTGGGGGGCAGAGGGCACATTACTGGGGGGGCAGAGGGCACATTACTGGGGGAGCAGAGGGCACATTACTGGGAGGCATAGGGCACATTACTGGGGGGGCAGAGGGCACATTACTGGGGGACAGAGGGCACATTACTGGGGGACAGAGGGCACATTACTGGGTGGCAGAGGGCACATTACTAAGGGGGCAGAGGGCTCATTTTTGGGGGGCAGAGTGCACATTACTGAGGGGGCAGAGGCACATTACTGGGTGGCAGAGGGCACATTACTGGGGGGGGCAGAGTGCACATTACTGGGGGGGCAGAGGCACATTACTGGGTGGCAGAGGGCACATTACTGGGGGGGGGCAGAGGGCTCATTACTGGGGGGCAGAGGGCTCATTACTGGGGGGCAGAGTACACATTACTGAGGGGGCAGAGTACACATTACTGAGGGGGCAGAGTGCACATTACTGGGGGGCAGAGGGCTCATTTCTGGGGGGCAGAGTGCACATTACTGGGGGGCAGAGGGCTCATTTCTGGGGGGCAGAGTACACATTACTGGGGGGGGCAGAGTGCACATTACTGGGGGGGCAGAGGCACATTACTGGGTGGCAGAGGGCACATTACTGGGGGGGGGCAGAGGGCTCATTACTGGGGGGCAGAGGGCTCATTACTGGGGGGCAGAGTACACATTACTGAGGGGGCAGAGTACACATTACTGAGGGGGCAGAGTGCACATTACTGGGGGGGGCAGACGGCACATTACTGGGGGGCAGAGGGCACATTACTGAGGGGGCAGAGTGCACATTACTGGGGGGCAGAGGGCACATTACTGGGGGGCAGGGTGCCTATTACTGGGGGCAGACCACCCATTGCTGGGGGGGGGGGGCAAAGCGCACATTAAGGAGCAAATAAAGAACATTTTTGATCTTACCAATTAGCTGCAATGAATCAAAGTGTCAAAAATGTAAAGGGGTCTAAATACCCTCTGTAAACCATTGTAGATAGCCCAACACATGCCCCCAGTATATAGGTAGCCCAGTTAATGCCCACAGTATATATGTAGCCCAGCACATGTCCCAGTATGTATGTATCCATCACATGCCTCCAGTATATATGTGGCCCAGCACATGCCCCCAGTATATGGGCAGCTCGTAGATAGGTAGCCCAGAACATGCTACCAAAATATAGGTAGCCCAACACAAGCCCCCAGTATATATGTAACCCAGCACATGCCCCGAGTATATACCTATCCTAGCACATGTCCCCAGTATGTATGTATCCAGCACATGCCCCCAGTATATGGGCAGCCCGTAGATAGGTAGCCCAGCACATGCTCCCAAAATATAGGTAACCCAGCACATGCCCCCCACTATATATGTAATCCAGCATATGCCCCAGTAGATAAGTAGCCCAGCACATTCCGCCAGGTATATATGTAACTCAACACATTCCCCCAGCATATATGTAATCCAGCACATGCCCCTAGTAGTTAGCCCAGCACATGCCCCCAGTATAGAGGTAGCCCAGCACTTGCTGCAGTATATAGGCAGCCCGCCAAATGCCCCCAGTATATTTGTAACCCAGCATATGCCTCCCAGTATGTCAGTAGTTCAGGCACATGCCCCCAGTATAAATGTAGCCCAGCATGTGACCCCAGTATATTTATAACACAGCAAGTGACCCCCAGTATATAGGTAGCCCAGCACATACCTACCAGTATATTTGTAATCCAGCACATGCCCCCCAGTAGATAGGTAGGCCAGTACACTGGTGCCAGTATATATGTGACCCAGCACATGCCCTCCAGTAGATAGGTAGGCCAGTACACTGGTGCCAGCATATATGTGACCCAGCACATGCCCTCCAGTAGATAGGTAGGCCAGCACACTGTTGCTAGTATATAGGTAGCCCAGCACGTGCCCCAGTATATAGGTAGCCCAACACATGTCCCCAGTACATAGGTAGCCCAGTTCATTCCCCCAGTATATATGTATCCAAGCACATGCCCCCAGTATATATGTAGCCCAGCACATGTCCCCAGTATGTATGTATCCAGCACATGCCCTCAGTTTATGGGCAGCCTGTAGATAGGTAGCCCAGCACATGCTCCCAAAATATAGGTAGCCCAACATAAGCCCCCCAGTATATATGTAACCCAGCACATGCCCCCAGTACATAGGTAGCCCTCCACATGCCGGCAAAAATATACGTAACCCAGCACATGCCCCCAGAATATATGTAATCTAACACATGCCCCCCCAGTTGATAGGTAGCCCAGTACATGCCCCCAGTATAGAGGTAGTCCAGCACATACCCTGAGAATATGCCCTGAGAAGCCCAGCACTTTGATCTTACCAATTGGCTGCAATGAAACAAAGTGTCAAAAACGTAAACGGGTCTAAATACCCTCTGTAACCACTGTAGGTAGGCCCAGTATATAGATAGCCCAACACATGTCCACAGTATATGGGTAGCCCAGTCTATGCCCCCAACATATATGTATCCAGCACATTTCCCAAGTATATATGTAGCCCAGCACATGTCCCCATTATATGGGCAGCCTAGGAGATGCCCGCACCCCATAGGAAGGTAGGCCAGCACATGCCCCCAGGTATATATGTAACCCAGCATATGCCCCAAGTATATATGTAACCCAACACATTCCCCCATCATAAATGTAATCCAGCACATGCCTCCAGATAGTTAGACCAGCACATGCCCCCAGGTATATATGTAACCTAGCATATGCCCCCAGTATATATGTAACCCAACACATTCCCCCATCATAAATGTAATCCAGCACATGCCTCCAGATAGTTAGACCAGCACATGCCCCCAGTATATAGGTAGCCCAGCACTTGCCACAGTATACAGACAGCCCACCAAATGCCCCCAGTATATTTGTAACTCAGCTTATGCCTTCCAGTATCAGTAGTACAGGCACCTGCCCCCAATATAAATGTTGCCCAGCATGTGACCCCAGTATATTTGTAGCACAGCAAATTACCCCCAGTATATAGGTAGCCTAGCACACACCCCCCAACACATGCCCCCAGTACATAGGTAGCCCTCCACATGCCGGCAAAAATATACGTAACCCAGCACATGCCCCCAGAATATATGTAATCTAACACATGCCCCCCCAGTTGATAGGTAGCCCAGTACATGCCCCCAGTATAGAGGTAGTCCAGCACATACCCTGAGAATATGCCCTGAGAAGCCCAGCACTTTGATCCTACCAATTGGCTGCAATGAAACAAAGTGTCAAAAACGTAAACGGGTCTAATTACCCTCTGTAAACACTGTAGGTAGGCCCAGTATATAGATAGCCCAACAATTGTCCACAGTATATGGGTAGCCCAGTCTATGCCCCCAACATATATGTATCCAGCACATTTCCCAAGTATATATGTAGCCCAGCACACGTCCCCAGTATATGGGCGGCCTAGGAGATGCCCGCACCCCATAGGAAGGTAGGCCAGCACATGCCCCCAGGTATATATGTAACCCAGCATATGCCCCCAGTATATATGTAACCCAACACATGCCCCCATCATAAATGTAATCCAGCACATGCCTCCAGATAGTTAGACCAGCACATGCCCCCAGTATATAGGTAGCCCAGCACTTGCCACAGTATACAGGCAGCCCACCAAATGCCCCCAGTATATTTGTAACTCAGCTTATGCCTTCCAGTATCAGTAGTACAGGCACCTGCCCCAATATAAATGTTGCCCAGCATGTGACCCCAGTATATTTGTAACACAGCAAATGACCCCCAGTATATAGGTAGCCTAGCACACACCCCCCAGCACATGCCCCCAGTATATAGGTATCCAGAACACTCACCAAATATATATGTAGTCTGGCACATTCCCCCCAGTATATATATAGCACAGCCCACTGTCACCAGTATATAGGTAGCCCAGCACATGCACCAGTTTACAGGAAGCCCAGCACATTCTCCCAGTATATATGAAGCCCAGTACATGACCCCCCCAGTACATAGGTAGCACATCACATGCCCCCAGTATATATGTAACTTAGTACATGCTGCCAGTATATATGTAACCCAGCACATGCCCTCCGGTGTATAGGTTGCATAGAACATATCCCCAGAATAAGAAACCCAGCACATCCTCACAGCATATATGTAACCAAACACATGCCTCCTTAGTATTAAGGCAGTACAGCCCATGCCCTCAGTATATAGGTATCCACCACATACCTGCAGTATATAGGCATCCCAGCGCATTCTCACAGCATATATGTAACCCAACACATGCCTCCTTAGTATTAAGGTAGTACAGCCCATGCCCTCAGTATATAGGTATCTACCACATACCCGCAGTATATAGGTATCCCTGCACATGCCTCCAGTATATATGTAACCCAACACATGCCCCCAGTATGTAGGTAGCACAGCACATAACCCCAGCATATAGGTATCCCTGCAGATGTCTTCAGTATATATGTAACCCAATACATGCCTCCACCCCAGTATTTAAGTAGCACAACACATGCCCCCAGTATATACCGGTAGGTATCCCTGCACATGCCTCCGGTACATAAGTATCCCTGCACATGCCTCCAGTACATAGCTATCCAGGACACTGCCCCCAGTATATAGGTATCCAGCACACTGCCCCCAGTATATAGGTATCCAGCACACTGCACCCAGTATATAGGTATCCAGCACACTGCCCCCAGTATATAGGTATCCAGCACACTGCCCCCAGTATATAGGTATCCAGCACACTGCCCCCAGTATATAGGTATCCAGCACACTGCCCTCAGTATATAGGTATCCAGCACACTGTCCCAGTATATAGGTATCCAGCACGCAGCCCCCAGTATATAGGTATCTCTGCACATGCCTCCAGTATATAGGTATCCAGCACACTGCCCCCAGTATATAGGTATCTCTGCACATGCCTCCAGTACATAGGTATCCAGCACACTGCCCCCAGTATATGGGTATCCAGCACACTGCCCCCAGTATATAGGTATCCAGCACAATGCCCCCAGTACATAGGTATCCAGCACACTGCCCCCAGTATATAGGTATCCAGCACACTGCCCCCAGTATATAGGTATCTCTGCACATGCCTCCAGTATATAGGTATCCAGCACACTGCCCCCAGTATATAGGTATCCAGCACACTGCCCCCAGTACATAGGTATCCAGCACACTGCCCCCAGTATATAGGTATCCAGCACACTGCCCTCACTATATAGGTATCCAGCACACTGTCCCAGTTTATAGGTATCCAGCACACTGCCCCCAGTATATAGGTATCTCTGCACATGCCTCCAGTATATAGGTATCCAGCACACTGCCCCCAGTATATAGGTATCTCTGCACATGCCTCCAGTACATAGGTATCCAGCACACTGCCCCCAGTATATGGGTATCCAGCACACTGCCCCCAGTATATAGGTATCCAGCACAATGCCCCCAGTACATAGGTATCCAGCACACTGCCTCCACTATATACGTATCCAGCACACTTCCCCCAGTATATGGGTATCCAGCACACTTCCCCCAGTATATTAGTATCTTTGCACATGCCTCCACTACATACGTATCCAGCACACTGCCCCCAGTATATAGGTATCCAGCACACTGCCCCCAGTATATGGGTATCCAGCACATGCCTCCAGTACATAGATATCCAGCACACTGCCCCCAGTATATAGGTATCCAGCACACTGCCCCCAGTATATAGGTGTCCAGCACACTGCCCCCAGTATATAGGTATCCAGCACACTGCCCCCAGTATATGGGTATCCAGCACACTGCCCCCAGTATATAGGTATCCAGAACATGCGCCCAGTGCATAGGTATCCAGCACACTGCCTCCAGTACATAGGTATCCAGCACACTGCCCCCAGTACATAGGTATCCAGCACACTGCCCCCAGTATATAGGTATCCAGCACACTGCCCCCAGTATATCATTTTGATCTCCAGTGTAGACACAGGCTGTCATTATTGTTGTTGTAGCTTTTCCTGGTAAGTATTTCCTTGTAGTACCACTGGTCTATCATCCTGTAACTTGTCGCCCCCCTGTGTCATCCCGGTGGCACCGGGGTCATGGCGCCAGCTGCGCCTCATTCCTCAGGTGTCGGGGGAGGGGGATTATCTAGAACATCCTGTCGTAAACGCCACCGGCCTTTAAACTGGAGAACAAAACAAGTTGCGCAATTTATGAGAGAAGTCCGAGGAGAAGAAGATGGGAAGCACATGGCGCTGTCAGGACGGAGCCACAGCGCTGCCAGCTGATTGGCCGACTGATTACCACTAATTATCTCCCAGCTGTCCGGAGGTTTCACAACGTATAGGACAAGCCCCCCCCCCTCCCAGCTTTCCCAAACTGCTGAATGGCAGATCCTACTAATAAATCTGATAACCTAACACGGAGCAGTGTCTGTGACCACCCAGCTTTCCCTGACCCCTGAGGATCTGAGGACAAGTATGATGTCACCCGGCTTTCCCGGGAGCAGATGTCCCCTTCGTCTTCCTCCTCTCCGCAGCATCGCACCACTTTCCCGTCTCGCTCTGGCGTCGCTGGAGAACAGGTGTGCGTGGGCGAGAGCATCGAGCTATTTATTACAGATCTGCTGCTTCTTATTAGCCGCAAACTAACTTAATATAGACGCATCTTGTTACAGAACCTGACAGGAAGAAGCGGCCAATCAAAATGGCGATTACTGCCGGGACGCGGCTGGATGTGGGGGCTGACGGGAGAAGCAGCGAGGACCCTACAAAAACATCTTCCTGTCTACAGAAACAATGTTCTAAGGAGAAGACAAATTGTTACAATGTATCAAAGAGATTACACAGTCACCACTAGGGGGAGCTCACTACATACAGATTATACACCACCACTAGGAGGAGATCACTACATACACATTATACATCACCACTAGGGGGAGATAACTACATACACATTATACATCACCACTAGGAGGAGATCACTACATACACATTATACACCACCACTAGGAGGAGATCACTACATACACATTATACACCACCACTAGGAGGAGATCACTACATACACATTATACACCACCACTAGGGGGAGCTCACTACATACACATTATACACCACCACTAGGGGGAGATCACTACATACACATTATACACCACCACTAGGGGGAGATCACTACATACACATTATACACCACCACTAGGGGGAGATCACTACATACACATTATACACCACCACTAGGGGGGGATCACTACATACACATTATACACCACCACTAGGAGGAGATCACTACATACAGATTATACACCACCACTAGGGGGAGATCACTACATACACATTATACACCACCACTAGGAGGAGATCACTACATACACATTATACACCACCACTAGGGGGAGATCACTACATACACATTATACACCACCACTAGGAGGAGATCACTACATACACATTATACACCACCACTAGGGGGAGATCACTACATACACATTATACACCACCACTAGGGGGAGATCACTACATACACATTATACACCACCACTAGGAGGAGATCACTACATACACATTATACACCACCACTAGGGGGAGATCACTACATACACATTATACACCACCACTAGGAGGAGATCACTACATACACATTATACACCACCACTAGGGGGAGATCACTACATACACATTATACACCACCACTAGGGGGAGATCACTACATACACATTATACACCACCACTAGGGGGAGATCACTACATACACATTATACACCACCACTAGGAGGAGATCACTACATACACATTATACACCACCACTAGGGGGAGATCACTACATACAGATTATACACCACCACTAGGGGGAGATCACTACATACAGATTATACACCACCACTAGGGGGAGATCACTACATACAGATTATACACCACCACTAGGGGGAGATCACTACATACACATTATACACCACCACTAGGGGGAGATCACTACATACACATTATACACCACCACTAGGGGGAGATCACTACATACACATTATACACCACCACTAGGAGGAGATCACTACATACACATTATACACCACCACTAGGAGGAGATCACTACATACACATTATACACCACCACTAGGGGGAGGTCACTACATACACATTATACACAACCACTAGGAGGAGATCACTACATACACATTATACACCACCACTAGGGGGAGCTCACTAAATACACATTATACACCACCACTAGGGGAAGATCACTACATACACATTATACACCACCACTAGGGGGAGATCACTACATACAGATTGTACACCACCACTAGGGGGAGATCACTACATACACATTATACACCACCACTAGGAGGAGATCACTACATACACATTATAGACCACCACTAGGGGGAGCTCACTACATACAGATTATACACCACCACTAGAGGGAGATCACTACATACACATTATACACCACCACTAGGGGGAGATCACTACATACACATTATACACCACCACTAGGGGGAGATCACTACATACACATTATACACCACCACTAGGAGGAGATCACTACACACACATTATACACCACCACTAGGGGGAGATCACTACATACACATTATACATCACCACTAGGAGGAGATCACTACACACACATTATACACCACCACTAGGGGGAGATCACTACATACACATTATACACCACCACTAGGAGGAGATCACTACATACAGATTATACACCACCACTAGGGGGAGCTCACTACATACACATTATACACCACCACTAGGAGGAGATCACTACATACAGATTATAGACCACCACTAGGGGGAGATCACTACATACACATTATACACCACCACTAGGGGGAGATCACTACATACACATTATACACCACCACTAGGGGGAGATCACTACATACACATTATACACCACCACTAGGAGGAGATCACTACATACAGATTATACACCACCACTAGGGGGAGATCACTACATACAGATTATACACCACCACTAGGGGGAGATCACTACATACACATTATACACCACCACTAGGGGGAGATCACTACATACACATTATACACCACCACTAGGGGGAGATCACTACATACACATTATACACCACCACTAGGGGGAGATCACTACATACACATTATACACCACCACTAGGAGGAGATCACTACATACACATTATACACCACCACTAGGGGGAGATCACTACATACACATTATACACCACCACTAGGAGGAGCTCACTACATACAGATTATACACCACCACTAGGGGGAGATCACTACATACACATTATACACCACCACTAGGGGGAGATCACTACATACAGATTATACACCACCACTAGGGGGAGATCACTACATACACATTATACACCACCACTAGGAGGAGATCACTACATACACATTATACACCAGCACTAGGAGGAGATCACTACATACACATTATACACCACCACTAGGGGGAGGTCACTTCATACACATTATACACCACCACTAGGAGGAGATCACTACATACACATTATACACCACCACTAGGGGGAGATCACTACATACACATTATACACCACCACTAGGAGGAGATCACTACATACAGATTATACACCACCACTAGGGGGAGATCACTACATACAGATTATACACCACCACTAGGGGGAGATCACTACATACACATTATACACCACCACTAGGGGGAGATCACTACATACACATTATACACCACCACTAGGGGGAGATCACTACATACACATTATACACCACCACTAGGGGGAGATCACTACATACACATTATACACCACCACTAGGAGGAGATCACTACATACACATTATACACCACCACTAGGGGGAGATCACTACATACACATTATACACCACCACTAGGAGGAGCTCACTACATACAGATTATACACCACCACTAGGGGGAGATCACTACATACACATTATACACCACCACTAGGGGGAGATCACTACATACAGATTATACACCACCACTAGGGGGAGATCACTACATACACATTATACACCACCACTAGGAGGAGATCATTACATACACATTATACACCAGCACTAGGAGGAGATCACTACATACACATTATACACCACCACTAGGGGGAGGTCACTTCATACACATTATACACCACCACTAGGAGGAGATCACTACATACACATTATACACCACCACTAGGGGGAGATCACTACATACACATTATACACCACCACTAGGGGGAGATCACTACATACACATTATACACCACCACTAGGAGGAGATCACTACATACACATTATACACCACCACTAGGAGGAGATCACTACATACACATTATACACCACCACTAGGGGGAGATCACTACATACAGATTATACACCACCACTAGGGGGAGATCACTACATACACATTATACACCACCACTAGGGAGAGATCACTACATACACATTATACACCACCACTAGGGAGAGATCACTACATACACATTATACACCACCACTAGGGGGAGGTCACTACATACAGATTATACACCACCACTAGGAGGAGATCACTACATACACATTATACACCACCACTAGGAGGAGATCACTACATACACATTATACACCACCACTAGGGGGAGATCACTACATACACATTATACACCACCACTAGGAGGAGATCACTACATACAGATTATACACCACCACTAGGGGGAGATCACTACATACACATTATACACCACCACTAGGGAGAGATCACTACATACACATTATACACCACCACTAGGGAGAGATCACTACATACACATTATACACCACCACTAGGGGGAGATCACTACATACAGATTATACACCACCACTAGGAGGAGATCACTACATACACATTATACACCACCACTAGGGAGAGATCACTTCATACACATTATACACCACCACTAGGAGGAGATCACTACATACACATTATACACCACCACTAGGAGGAGATCACTACATACACATTATACACCACCACTAGGGGGAGATCACTACATACACATTATACACCACCACTAGGGGGAGATCACTACATACAGATTATACACCACCACTAGGGGGAGATCACTACATACACATTATACACCACCACTAGGAGGAGATCACTACATACACATTATACATCACCACTAGGGGGAGATCACTACATACACATTATACACCACCACTAGGGGGAGATCACTACATACACATTATACACCACCACTAGGGGGAGATCACTACATACACATTATACACCACCACTAGGGAGAGATCACTACATACACATTATACGCCACCACTAGGGGGAGATCACTACATACACATTATACACCACCACTAGGGGGAGATCACTACATACACATTATACACCACCACTAGGAGGAGATCACTACATACAGATTATACACCACCACTAGGAGGAGATCACTACATACACATTATACACCACCACTAGGGAGAGATCACTACATACACATTATACACCACCACTAGGGGGAGATCACTACATACACATTATACACCACCACTAGGGAGAGATCACTACATACACATTATACACCACCACTAGGGGGGGATCACTACATACACATTATACACCACCACTAGGGGGGGATCACTACATACACATTATACACCACCACTAGGGAGAGATCACTACATACACATTATACACCACCACTAGGGGGGGATCACTACATACACATTATACACCACCACTAGGAGGAGATCACTACATACACATTATACACCACCACTAGGAGGAGATCACTACATACAGATTATACACCACCACTAGGAGGAGATCACTACATACACATTATACACCACCACTAGGGGGAGATCACTACATACACATTATACACCACCACTAGGAGGAGATCACTACATACACATTATACACCACCACTAGGAGGAGATCACTACATACAGATTATACACCACCACTAGGAGGAGATCACTACATACACATTATACACCACCACTAGGGGGAGATCACTACATACACATTATACACCACCACTAGGAGGAGATCACTACATACACATTATACACCACCACTAGGGGGAGATCACTACATACAGATTATACACCACCACTAGGGGGAGATCACTACATACACATTATACACCACCACTAGGAGGAGATCACTACATACAGATTATACACCACCACTAGGAGGAGATCACTACATACACATTATACACCACCACTAGGAGGAGCTCACTACATACAGATTATACACCACCACTAGGAGGAGATCACTACATACACATTATACACCACCACTAGGGGGAGATCACTACATACACATTATACACCACCACTAGGAGGAGATCACTACATACAGATTATACACCACCACTAGGAGGAGATCACTACATACACATTATACACCACCACTAGGGGGAGATCACTACATACAGATTATACACCACCACTAGGGGGAGATCACTACATACACATTATACACCACCACTAGGAGGAGATCACTACATACAGATTATACACCACCACTAGGGGGAGATCACTACATACAGATTATACACCACCACTAGGGGGAGATCACTACATACAGATTATACACCACCACTAGGAGGAGATCACTACATACACATTATACACCACCACTAGGAGGAGATCACTACATACAGATTATACACCACCACTAGGGGGAGATCACTACATACACATTATACACCACCACTAGGGGGAGATCACTACATACACATTATACACCACCACTAGGGGGAGATCACTACATACAGATTATACACCACCACTAGGAGTAGCCCCCCATGTACAGATTATAGATAACAATCAGCATGCGGTCCCGGGGCTGGATGTAGTTGGATCGGTCCGGTGCTGTGTGTTCTGGCACTGGTGAGTGCAGGGACAGTAAAAAGTTGCTATAATGCAGTGATGGCTAACCTATGGCACTGGTGCCAGAGGTGGCACTCTGAGCCCTTTCTGTGGGCACCCAGGCCATCACCAGAGATGACTCCAGGTATCTTCCTACAGTCCCAGACAGCCCAGGACTTGCTGTGCATAGAGCTATTTTAAAGTGACAGCGCTACCTGGGACTATTTCCTGCTGTATTGGTGCCTCAGGTGCTGGTATCAATGAAAACTGTGACAGAGAAGGGAGTATAAATCACAAATGAAATTTCTGTGTTGGCACTTTGCGATAAATAAGCGGGTCTTTGTTGTAGTTTGGGCACTCGGCCTCTAAAAGGTTTGCCATCACTGCTATAATGTATCAGTCTCGGTGATTCCTTCCTGTGTTGCGCAGTTTGCGGCGTTGCCTTCAGGACGTGTCGCTGTAAGTCGCTCTCTGTTTCCCTTTCATGATGATGGAGGTAGGTCGGATGGCGGTTGGTGCGCGGTGCGGCAGACAATGCGCGGCGTCTGGTGCGGCTGGTTACATTGTGCCGCTGTTTGTCATGTAGATAATATACATCACGTTAGTGTGACTGACATACGGCGTCTCTCAAGTACTAATTCAGGACCCGAAGCGTTGCGGGTTACCATGGCGACGCCGGTTGTTTCGGCCTTGAATAAACGCAGAGAGTGCTGGGCTCCCGGAGCAGAACTCGTAGGTGCGCCGGCTGCTGAGGAAGACTTTGTCACTCAGTAATGTCGCCCGAAATAGCGGAGGCGCAGCGCGTGCACCCGACCACCTGCACCATCCAGACACTGACATCATACCCAGACCTGTGATGTCATCATAACCATGTGACTCCTACTACAGGCCCCTATATACTACATATGTCCTGTATCACCCCCTATACACAGCAGATGTCCGGTATCCCCCCCTATATACTACAAACCCCTATACCATCCCCTATACACAGCAGATGTCCCGTATCACCCCCTATATACTACAGCCCCCTATACCATCCCCTATATACAGCTGATGTCCGGTATCACCCCCTATATACAGCAGACCCCTATACCATCCCCTATACACAGCAGATGTCCGGTATCACCCCCTATATACTACAGACCCCTATACCATCCCCTATGCACAGCAGATGTCCCGTATCACCCCTATGTACTACAGACCCCTATACCATCCCCTATACACAGCAGATGTCCCGTATCACCCCCTATATACTACAGACCCCTATACCATCCCCTATACACAGCAGATGTCCGGTATCACCCCCTATATACTACAGACCCCTATACCATTCCCTATACACAGCAGATGTCCCGTATCACCCCCTATATACAGCAGACCCCTATACCATCCCCTATACACAGCAGATGTCCAGTATCACCCCCTATATACTACAGACTCCTATACCATCCCCTATGCACAGCAGATGTCCGGTATCACCCCCTATATACTACAGCCCCCTATACCATCCCCTATACACAGCAGATGTCCGGTATCACCCCCTTATATACTACAGCCCCCTATACCATCCCCTATACACAGCAGATGTCCGGTATCACCCCCTATATACTACAGACCCCTATACCATCCCCTATACACAGCAGATGTCCGGTATCACCCCCTATATACTACAGACCCCTATACCATCCCCTATACACAACAGATGTCCCGTATCACCCCCTATATACTACAGACCCCTATACCATCCCCTATACACAGCAGATGTCCGGTATCACCCCCTATATACTACAGACCCCTATACCATTCCCTATACACAGCAGATGTCCCGTATCACCCCCTATATACAGCAGACCCCTATACCATCCCCTATACACAGCAGATGTCCGGTATCACCCCCTATATACTACAGACTCCTATACCATCCCCTATGCACAGCAGATGTCCGGTATCACCCCCTATATACTACAGACTCCTATACCATCCCCTATGCACAGCAGATGTCCGGTATCACCCCCTATATACTACAGCCCCCTATACCATCCCCTATACACAGCAGATGTCCGGTATCACCCCCTATATACTACAGCCCCCTATACCATCCCCTATACACAGCAGATGTCCGGTATCACCCCCTATATACTACAGCCCCCTATACCATCCCCTATACACAGCAGATGTCCGGTATCACCCCCTATATACTACAGACCCCTATACCATCCCCTATACACAGCAGATGTCCGGTATCACCCCCTATATACTACAGACCCCTATACCATCCCCTATACACAACAGATGTCCCGTATCACCCCCTATATACTACAGACCCCTATACCATCCCCTATACACAGCAGATGTCCGGTATCACCCCCTATATACTACAGACCCCTATACCATTCCCTATACACAGCAGATGTCCCGTATCACCCCCTATATACAGCAGACCCCTATACCATCCCCTATACACAGCAGATGTCCGGTATCACCCCCTATATACTACAGACTCCTATACCATCCCCTATGCACAGCAGATGTCCGGTATCACCCCCTATATACTACAGCCCCCTATACCATCCCCTATACACAGCAGATGTCCGGTATCACCCCCTATATACTACAGACCCCTATACCATCCCCTATGCACAGCAGATGTCCGGTATCACCCCCTATATACTACAGCCCCCTATACCATCCCCTATACAAAGCAGATGTCCGGTATCACCCCCTATATACTACAGACCCCTATACCATCCCCTATACACAGCAGATGTCCCGTATCACCCCCTATATACTACAGACCCCTATACCATCCCCTATACACAGCAGATGTCCGGTATCACCCCCTATATACTACAGACCCCTATACCATCCCCTATACACAGCAGATGTCCGGTATCACCCCCTATATACTACAGACCCCTATACCATCCCCTATGCACAGCAGATGTCCTGTATCACCCCCTATATACTACAGACCCCTATACCATCCCCTATACACAGCAGATGTCCGGTATCACCCCCTATATACAGCAGACCCCTATACCATCCCCTATACACAGCAGATGTCCGGTATCACCCCCTATATACTACAGACCCCTATATCATCCCCTATACACAGCAGATGTCCGGTATCTCCCCCTATATACTACAGACCCCTATACCATCCCCTATACACAACAGATGTCCCGTATCACCCCCTATATACTACAGACCCCTATACCATCCCCTATACACAGCAGATGTCCGGTATCACCCCCTATATACTACAGACCCCTATACCATTCCCTATACACAGCAGATGTCCCGTATCACCCCCTATATACAGCAGACCCCTATACCATCCCCTATACACAGCAGATGTCCGGTATCACCCCCTATATGCTACAGACTCCTATACCATCCCCTATGCACAGCAGATGTCCCGTATCACCCCCTATATACAGCAGACCCCTATACCATCCCCTATACACAGCAGATGTCCGGTATCACCCCCTATATACTACAGACCCCTATACCATCCCCTATACACAGCAGATGTCCGGTATCACCCCCTATATACTACAGACCCCTATACCATCCCCTATACACAGCAGATGTCCGGTATCACCCCCTATATACTACAGACCCCTATATCATCCCCTATACACAGCAGATGTCCGGTATCTCCCCCTATATACTACAGACCCCTATACCATCCCCTATACACAACAGATGTCCCGTATCACCCCCTATATACTACAGACCCCTATACCATCCCCTATACACAGCAGATGTCCGGTATCACCCCCTATATACTACAGACCCCTATACCATTCCCTATACACAGCAGATGTCCCGTATCACCCCCTATATACAGCAGACCCCTATACCATCCCCTATACACAGCAGATGTCCGGTATCACCCCCTATATGCTACAGACTCCTATACCATCCCCTATGCACAGCAGATGTCCGGTATCACCCCCTATATACTACAGACTCCTATACCATCCCCTATGCACAGCAGATGTCCGGTATCACCCCCTATATACTACAGCCCCATATACCATCCCCTATACACAGCAGATGTCCGGTATCACCCCCTATATACTACAGCCCCCTATACCATCCCCTATACACAGCAGATGTCCGGTATCACCCCCTATATACTACAGACCCCTATACCATCCCCTATACACAGCAGATGTCCGGTATCACCCCCTATATACTACAGACCCCTATACCATCCCCTATACACAGCAGATGTCCGGTATCACCCCCTATATACTACAGACCCCTATACCATCCCCTATACACAGCAGATGTCCGGTATCACCCCCTATATACAGCAGACCCCTATACCATCCCCTATACACAGCAGATGTCCGGTATCACCCCCTATATACTACAGACCCCTATATCATCCCCTATACACAGCAGATGTCCGGTATCTCCCCCTATATACTACAGACCCCTATACCATTCCCTATACACAGCAGATGTCCGGTATCACCCCCTATATACTACAGACCCCTATATCATCCCCTATACACAGCAGATGTCCGGTATCTCCCCCTATATAGAACAGATCCCCCATTGTCATCCCTACCTTTATACTGCATTCGGCCAATTTCATCCCCTAAGACCCCCTGGCCCCCTATATCAGCTCTTATAAGCTATAATCCCCTATATACTGCATGCACCTTATGTACCACAGGCTTCCTATATCATCCCTCCTCTATAGTCTCCTATACCCGCCTCTATAGGTGCATTATACCCCTCTACATACCCCCTTTATCCCTCTCTCTACCTCCACCTATACCCCCCCTGTATGACGGCTGTGGGGGCCACTCCTTGGTGCGGGTGACTTTGCCCCGGTTGTCTGGGCCCCCTGTACCCCCCCTATATGATGTGTGGCCCCCTGTATGATGGACGCCGGGGGCACTCCTTGGTGCGGGTGACTTTGCCCTGGGTGTCTGGGCCCCCTGTACCCCCCTATATGATGTGTGGCCCCCTGTATGACGGCTGTGGGGGGCACTCCTTGGTGCGGGTGACTTTGCCCCGGGTGTCTGGGCCCCCTGTACCCCCCTATATGATGTGTGGCCCCCTGTATGACGGCTGTGGGGGGCACTCCTTGGTGCGGGTGACTTTGCCCCGGGTGTCTGGGCCCCCTGTACCCCCCTATATGATGTGTGGCCCCCTGTATGATGTGTGGCCCCCTGTATGACGGCTGTGGTGGGCACTCCTTGGTGCGGGTGACTTTGCCCCGGGTGTCTGGGCCCCCTGTACCCCCCCTATATGATGTGTGGCCCCCTGTATGATGGCTGTGGTGGGCACTCCTTGGTGCGGGTGACTTTGCCCCGGTTGTCTGGGCCCCCTGTACCCCCCCTATATGATGTGTGGCCCCCTGTATGACGGCTGTGGTGGGCACTCCTTGGTGCGGGTGACTTTGCCCTGGGTGTCTGGGCCCCCTGTACCCCCCTATATGATGTGTGGCCCCCTGTATGACGGCTGTGGGGGGCACTCCTTGGTGCGGGTGACTTTGCCCCGGGTGTCTGGGCCCCCTGTACCCCCCTATATGATGTGTGGCCCCCTGTATGATGTGTGGCCCCCTGTATGACGGCTGTGGGGGGCACTCCTTGGTGCGGGTGACTTTGCCCCGGGTGTCTGGGCCCCCTGTACCCCCCTATATGATGTGTGGCCCCCTGTATGACGGCTGTGGGGGGCACTCCTTGGTGCGGGTGACTTTGCCCCGGTTGTCTGGGCCCCCTGTACCCCCCCTATATGATGTGTGGCCCCCTGTATGACGGCTGTGGGGGGCACTCCTTGGTGCGGGTGACTTTGCCCTGGGTGTCTGGGCCCCCTGTACCCCCCTATATGATGTGTGGCCCCCTGTATGACGGCTGTGGGGGGCACTCCTTGGTGCGGGTGACTTTGCCCCGGGTGTCTGGGCCCCCTGTACCCCCCTATATGATGTGTGGCCCCCTGTATGATGTGTGGCCCCCTGTATGACGGCTGTGGTGGGCACTCCTTGGTGCGGGTGACTTTGCCCCGGGTGTCTGGGCCCCCTGTACCCCCCTATATGATGTGTGGCCCCCTGTATGATGGCTGTGGGGGGCACTCCTTGGTGCGGGTGACTTTGCCCCGGTTGTCTGGGCCCCCTGTACCCCCCTATATGATGTGTGGCCCCCTGTATGATGGCTGTGGGGGGCACTCCTTGGTGCGGGTGACTTTGCCCTGGTTGTCTGGGCCCCCTGTACCCCCCTATATGATGTGTGGCCCCCTGTATGATGTGTGGCCCCCTGTATGACGGCTGTGGGGGGCACTCCTTGGTGCGGGTGACTTTGCCCCCGGTGTCTGGGCGCTTGGCAGCGGCTCCTCGGCGTTGCGCTCGTGTGCCAGCAGGAGCCGGGCAGATGGTCTTCTCTGCGTCCGGCTGCTGAATCCGCTTTATCACTCGGCTATTAAGGAGAAAGCGAACAGAAGGCGCGGCCGCACTCCCCGCACCCGCCAGACATTAGCCCGCTGGCCCTGGGAGCCGGGGGCCCGCAGCAACGTCTGTTCCTGACACAACTCACTGGGCCACAAGGTCACCGGCTAAACGCTGACATAAAGCGCGCGGCTCTGCCAGGCTAATGGCCGTCATTAAGGCGACTCGTAAAATACAAATCCCTTTAATTAACCTGGAAGAAACTCAAGGAAACGAGAAGATCCGAGGCCCCTGCCCCCCCCCGGACGCAGGACTGCGGCACAGACTCCTCTGTTATTCCTCCTGGGAGCCCGGGCGCTACCATTCCCCTGCCGCATGGGGGGGGGGGACACAGGACCTGGGGTGGTAGCATCCAGATATTCCCACAGTCCCAGGGCTCCAGGACAGGGGCTAACGGGAGCCTTTAATCATTGGATCAAGAGTCACCAGAAAACAGAGAATTAGTCTACACAGAGCAGAAGTTTTGCCACAATTGTATCCTGCAGCACAAATTTCATGATAGTTTGTTGCAATGTATCAGTTTAGGATTATTCACTTCTCAGTCACCATTCTCTGTATCCCACAAGATTCCATTATTATCCCCGATACACCATCTACATACACTACTAGTCTGGACTGGACACAGCAGAGGGTTTGCTACAATTTTATCCAGTCCAATGGCACAAATCTCCCTGTTAATGGTGTGTGAAGAGATAGACACCTGTAACAAACCCTCAGCTGTGAGCAAAGGCTTGGGCAGATGGTCATCCTCCGTTGTTGAGATGCAGATGTGGACGAATCCTTCTGTTACAATGTGTCAGTGTGATGGGCACTAAGTTTGATACAATTGTAACAAAACCTCAGAAGTGATTAGCAGCAGGTTGCGAGGATTGGCTTTGTCTCTCTTGTGTGTTTCTGTCGCCGCTGATACAAAGAACTTTGTCGCATGACTTGCGATGTCGCGGCTGAGTGGCTGCAGGTGCGGGTGACAGCAGGACGCCGTGTTGTGACATAATCGGACGGGCGCACCTGCGCGTCTCCAGCCCCTCGCTGTCCTGAGCAGCAGACGTCTCAGACTCCCCTCCGGGAATCTCCGAAAATAATTCACATTACTTCCATAACAATAGCAGCCAATCCGATTGTCTGACAAAAGCACCAAAATCTGTCCAATATTGCCAAGATCTGGTGCGATTCTCAAATTCTGTCCAGTTTAAAAAAAATTTGCCTTCTGAGACAATAAAAGATTTCATTTATGTTCATTTTAATCTCCTAGGGGGCGGGGCATGGTAACCCCTCCCTAGTACCCAATGAAGCCCCACCCTTTCTGCCCCTCCCATGCCCAGGTTTGTAGTAGAAACATATAATCCATTTATTTTTTCTATGTATAATCCATTTATTTGCACTTCTTGTCAACTTGACTATTATCGATGTTTACAAAGCATCACAAAGGCCCATAGCTGACATCTCAGGAACCTCGGGGGCGGGACTTGGAAGAATATAAAGTCAATGCTGCACAATCTACTCAATCCAAGGAACATTGAATGTAAATTCTTCTAACATTTTGACCGGTCTTTGCTTTGATCAATGTACAGAATGTATCAATTCCATGTCAGATAATGGAATCCTTTATTTTAATATATGTTCAGGGGTGGAGCTTGGAAAGCCAACCCTTTAAATCTCAATAAGCCCCACTATAGCCCCACCTGTTCTCAGTAGATGCCTATGTACATCACGATTATGGGCCCAGGATGAAGTAAGTGACAGAAAACAGCAATTTTAATCGAATATTATATATGTATTTCTGTGATGTAATCTAAAACGTTCTTCTTTTTGAACATTTTATCATGAAAGGGTGTATAATCTCTCTTTCTGACATATTTTGTCATCTGAACTGGCACAGGTTTTTCGCGGCATACACATCATCCCACGAACCATAAAGAGGCATTTAAACATGTGCTCTGGATCCTCGGGGGCGGGGCTTGGATTTATAGCTATAAAGGCTAGAAAGTGAAATTCAGCTTTTCTCCTGGGGGTGTGTTAGGGATCAAGTTTGGTTTGACAAAGCATGGGTGTGGTCCTAAAGGTGTTGGGGTGGCAGTCAGTTTTGGGGGCCCATTGGCCCCCAGTGGTGGACACATTGTATTATGGTGAAGGGCCCTTGGGAGAGTCTGGTGTGGAGACATGAGAAGTTACACAAGATTAGTTACATTTGTACCTTGATACTTTGGGGGAGATACTGATGAGGTCACCCAGAAAAGGGCCACACAGCAGAGGACTATTCCCCGAGGGGCCACAGATAACGGCAGAGATTTCTTATTATGGCTCAGAATTTTTCTGCGAAGCTGAAATGGAGCAGTTCAATAAAATTAACAGCTGAACGAGCAAAGTACAAGCTCAAACTGTGAAGAGGTGACAGGGAGCGGAGCCCGGGCCCCGGCACCTGCAGCCCATACATTATACAGTGAGGATGGAGGCTCATTATACAAAAGCCGCGATCTGTGTCATCCGTTTATTACCTGCAGACGAGACGCCGAGATATCGGGGGGCACAGCCCACACTCACCGCCTCCCCCCACTACTGCAAGCGCTGGAAGGGAAGACAATGCAACATAAAACAATAGCACATAATACAATAACATATAACACAATACATTACATTAAATATAGAACAATAACATATAATACAATGGGACTCATTATACTAAATACAAAGGAATATAATACAATAGCACAAAAACTGGCAGTGGGCACCGGTGGCATGAGGAAGTCGGGAGAACCGGGGGCAGGTAGAAACGGGGCGCCTATAGAGGGCAGTAATTGGGACAGATGTAGAGGGCAGTAATTGGGACAGCTGTGGTAAGAGGGGCAGTTGTAGAGGGCAGTAATTGGGACAGCTGTGGTAAGAGGGGCAGTTGTAGAGGGCAGTAATTGGGACAGCTGTGGTAAGAGGGGCAGTTGTAGAGGGCAGTAATTGGGACAGCTGTGGTAAGAGGGGCAGTTGTAGAGGGCAGTAATTGGGACCCCTGTGGTAAGAGGGGCAGTTGTAGAGGGCAGTAATTGGGACAGCTGTGGTAAGAGGGGCAGTTGTAGAGGGCAGTAATTGGGACAGCTGTGGTAAGGGGGGCAGTTGTAGAGGGCAGTAATTGTTGCGCTCTTGCGTTTTGCTCACCGTCTCGCTCTCCCATTTCTCTCTCCTGCACGTTGTGCTCTTGCGTTTTGCTCACCCTCTCGCTCACTCTCTCACATTTCTCTTTCCTGCACGTTGCGCTCTTGCGTTTTGCTCACCGTCTCGCTCTCCCATTTCTCTCACCTGCTTGTTGCGCTCTTGCGTTTTGCTCACCCTCTCGCTCTCACATTTTGCTCTCCTGCACGTTGCGCTCTTGCGTTTTGCTCACCCTCTCGCTCGCTCTGACATTTCGCTCTCCATCATGTTGCGCTCTTGCGTTTTGCTCACCCTATAGCTCGCTCTCACATTTCTCTCTCCTGCTCATTGCACCCTTGCGTTTTGCTAACCCTGTCGCTCTCACATTTTCCTCTCCTGCACGTTGCGCTCTTGCGTTTTGCTCACCCTCTCGCTCTCACATTTCGCTCTCCTGCACGTTGCGCTCTTGCGTTTTGCTCACCCTCTCGCTCGCTCTCACATTCTGCTCTCCTGCACGTTGCGCTCTTGCGTTTTGCTCACCCTCTCGCTCTCACATTTCGCTCTCCTGCACGTTGCGCTCTTGCGTTTTGCTCACCCTATAGCTCGCTCTCACATTTCTCTCTCCTGCTCGTTGCACCCTTGCGTTTTGCTAACCCTGTCGCTCTCACATTTTCCTCTCCTGCACGTTGCGCTCTTGCGTTTTGCTCACCCTCTCGCTCGCTCTCACATTTCTCTCTCCTGCACGTTGCGCTCTTGCGTTTTGCTCACCTTCTCGCTCTCACATTTCCCTCTCCTGCACGTTGCACTCTTGCGTTTTGCTCACCCTCTCGCTCGCTCTCACATTTCTCTCTCCTGCTCGTTGCGCTCTTGCATTTTGCTCACCCTCTCGCTCTCACATTTCTCTCTCCTGCACGTTGCGCTCTTGCATTTTGCTCATCCTCTCGCTCTCACATTTCTCTCTCCTGCACGTTGCGCTCTTGCGTTTTGCTCACCCTCTAGCTCGCTCTCCCATTTCTCTATCCTGCATGTTACGCTCTTGCGTTTTGCTCACCCTCTTGCTCTCACATTTCTCTCTCCTGCACGTTGCGCTCTTGCCTTTTGTTCACCCTCTCCCTTGCTCTGACATTTCTCTTTCCTGCACGTTGCGCTCTTGCGTTTTGCTCACCCTCTCGCTCTCACATTTCACTCTCCTGCACGTTGCGCTCTTGCGTTTTGCTTACTCTCTCGCTCGCTCTCCCATTTCTCTCTCCTGCTCGTTGCACCCTTGCGTTTTGCTCACCCTCTCGCTCTCACATTTTGCTCTCCTGCACATTGCGCTCTTGCGTTTTGCTCACCCTCTCGCTCTCACATTTCTCTCTCCTGCTCGTTGCGCTCTTGCGTTTTGCTCAGCCTCTCGCTCTCACATTCTGCTCTCCTGCACGTTGCGCTCTTGCCTTTTGCTCACCCTCTCGCTTTCACATTTCTCACTCCTGCACGTTGCGCTCTTGCGTTTTGCTCACCCTCTCGCTCTCACATTTCTCTCTCCTGCACGTTGCGCTCTTGCGTTTTGCTCACCCTCTCGCTCTCACATTTCGCTCTCCTGCACGTTGCGCTCTTGCGTTTTGCTCACCCTCTCGCTCTCACATTTCGCTCTCCATCATGTTGCGCTCTTGCGTTTTGCTCACCCTCTCGCTCTCACATTTTCCTCTCCTGCACGTTGCACTCTTGCGTTTTGCTCACCCTCTTGCTCGCTCTCACATTTCGCTCTCCTGCACGTTGCGCTCTTGCGTTTTGCTCACCCTCTCGCTCTCACGTTTCGCTCTCCTGCACGTTGCGCTCTCATGTTTTGCTCACCCTCTCGCTCTCACGTTTCGCTCTCCTGCACGTTGCGCTCTCATGTTTTGCTCACCCTCTTGCTCGCTCTCACATTTCGCTCTCCTGCACGTTGCGCTCTTGCGTTTTGCTCACCCTCTCGCTCTCACATTTCGCTCTCCTGCACGTTGCGCTCTTGCGTTTTGCTCACCCTCTCGCTCTCACATTTCGCTCTCCATCATGTTGCGCTCTTGCGTTTTGCTCACCCTCTCGCTCTCACATTTTCCTCTCCTGCACGTTGCACTCTTGCGTTTTGCTCACCCTCTTGCTCGCTCTCACATTTCGCTCTCCTGCACGTTGCGCTCTTGCGTTTTGCTCACCCTCTCGCTCTCACGTTTCGCTCTCCTGCACGTTGCGCTCTCATGTTTTGCTCACCCTCTCGCTCTCACGTTTCGCTCTCCTGCACGTTGCGCTCTCATGTTTTGCTCACCCTCTTGCTCGCTCTCACATTTCGCTCTCCTGCACGTTGCGCTCTTGCGTTTTGCTCACCCTCTCGCTCTCACATTTCGCTCTCCTGCACGTTGCGCTCTTGCTTTTTGCTCACCCTCTCGCTCGCTCACACATATCCCTCTCCTGCACGTTGCGCTCTTATGTTTTGCTCACCCTCTCGCTCTCACATTTCCCTCTCCTGCACGTTGCGCTCTTGCGTTTTGCTCACCCTCTCGCTCTCACATTTCGCTCTCCTGCACGTTGCGCTCTTGCTTTTTGCTCACCCTCTCGCTCGCTCTCACATTTCGCTCTCCATCATGTTGCGCTCTTGCATTTTGCTCACCCTCTCGCTCTCACATTTTCCTCTCCTGCACGTTGCACTCTTGCGTTTTGCTCACCCTCTCACATTTCTCTCTCCTGCACGTTGCGCTCTCATGTTTGGCTAACCCTCTCGCTCTCACGTTTCGCTCTCCTGCACGTTGCGCTCTTGCGTTTTGCTCACCCTCTCGCTCGCTCTCACATATCCCTCTCCTGCACGTTGCGTGGCCCAGTTTCCCCCCTTAGTTGAGTATTTTCCGCCGTTTAGTCCGGCTCCCTGGGCTCAGGTCGTAATCTCTTGTCTGGTCGCATCTCGTTGAGTGGCAGAGTCTCTAGCGGCAGCGCCAAGGGTTAATACGTCCTGCCGTCAGGAACAATAGAGGGGAGCCGGCTCTGACTGCACGCGGCTGAATATTTCATGGGCCGCGCTCCGCCGCCGCTGCTCCACTTGTCTCACTCGCTAAAAGGGAAGCTTAATCCAAAGTGACAACAACATCAGTTTCCATGTGTCCCAGTCACTCGGAGCATGACTTCTCTATCATAAACACCATTTACATGGCCGCCTGAGCGCCGCGCAGCACCGGGGGAGCGTGACCGGCCCGCCAATACCGCACGCGCCAAATCAAGAACCTGACCCTGCAGGAACCACGCCAATACTCCGCTAACTGACAGAGGCCGGGGCCCGGGCAGGCGCTGCTGCAAAACTGGGGCAGCCAGGTGACAACAGGGGGCATCGCCCAGGAGCCCCTGCTACAGGGGGCGCATCCTGCCCCATCAACATCTATAGGGAGCAATCTGTAGAGAGCTCCCCCTTGTGGTAGCACCGGAAAACAGAACATTGAAGAGGAAGCACCCTGCTGGTGTAATGTGGGGGCTCCCTGCTGGTGGTATGTGGGGGCTCCCTGCTGGTGTTATGTGGGGGCTCCCTGCTGGTGTTATGTGGGGGCTCTCTGCTGGTGTAATGTGGGGGCTCCCTGCTGGTGTTATGTGGGGGCTCCCTGCTGGTGTTATGTGGGGGCTCCCTGCTGGTGTTATGTGGGGGCACCCTGCTGGTGTTATGTGGGGGCACCCTGCTGGTGTTATGTGGGGATTCCCTGCTGGCATTATGTGGGGGCACCCTGCTGGTGTTATGTGGGGGCACCCTGCTGGTGTTATATGGGGGCTCCCTGCTGGTGTTATGTGGGGGGCTTCCTTCTGGTGTTATGTGGGGGCTCCCTGCTGGTGTTATGTGGGGGCTCCCTGCTGGTGTTATGCGGGGGGCTTCCTTCTGGTGTTATGTGGGGGCTCCCTGCTGGTGTTATGCGGGGGGCTTCCTTCTGGTGTTATGTGGGGGCTCCCTGCTGGTGTTATGGGGGGGCACCCTGCTGGTGTTATGTGGGGGCTCCCTGCTGGCGTTATGTGGGGGCTCCCTGCTGGTGTTATGTGGGGGCACCCTGCTGGTGTTATGTGGGGGCTCCCTGCTGGTTTTATGTGGGGGCTCCCTGCTGGTGTTATGTGGGGGCTCCCTGCTGGTGTTATGTGGGGGCTCCCTGCTGGTTTTATGTGGGGGCACCCTGCTGGTGTTATGTGGGGGCACCCTGCTGGTGTTATGTGGGGGCTCCCTGCTGGTGTTATGTGGGGGCACCCTGCTGGTGTTATGTGGGGGCTCCCTGCTGGTGTTATGTGGGGGCTCTCTGCTGGTGTTATGTGGGGGCTCCCTGCTGGTGTTATGTGGGGGCACCCTGCTGGTGTTATGAGGGGGCTCCCTGCTGGTGTTATGTGGGGGCTCTCTGCTGGTGTTATGTGGGGGCTCCCTGCTGGTGTTATGTGGGGGCTCCCTGCTGGTGTTATGTGGGGGCTCTCTGCTGGTGTTATGTGGGGGCACCCTGCTGGTGTTATGTGGGGGCTCCCTGCTGGCATTATGTGGGGGCTCCCTGCTGGCATTATGTGGGGGCACCCTGCTGGTGTTATGTGGGGGCTCCCTGCTGGCATTATGTGGGGGCTCCCTGCTGGTGTTATGTGGGGGCACCCTGCTGGTGTAATGTGGGGGCACCCTGCTGGCATTATGTGGGGGCTCCCTGCTGGTGTTATGTGGGGGCTTCCTGCTGGCATTATGTGGGGGCTTCCTGCTGGCATTATGTGGGGGCTCTCTGCTGGTGTTATGTGGGGGCACCCTGCTGGTGTTATGTGGGGGCACCCTGCTGGCGTTATATGGGGGCAACCTGCTGGCATTATGTGGGGGCTCCCTGCTGGTGTTATGTGGGGGCTTCCTGCTGGCATTATGTGGGGGCTTCCTGCTGGCATTATGTGGGGGCTCTCTGCTGGTGTTATGTGGGGGCACCCTGCTGGTGTTATGTGGGGGCACCCTGCTGGCGTTATATGGGGGCACCCTGCTGGCATTATGTGGGGGCTCCCTGCTGGTGTTATGTGGGGGCTTCCTGCTGGCATTATGTGGGGGCTTCCTGCTGGCATTATGTGGGGGCTCTCTGCTGGTGTTATGTGGGGGCACCCTGCTGGTGTTATGTGGGGGCACCCTGCTGGCATTATGTGGGGGCTCTCTGCTGGTGTTATGTGGGGGCTCCCTGCTGGTGTTATGTGGGGGCTCCCTGCTGGTGTTATGTGGGGGCTCCCTGCTGGCATTATGGGGGGGGCTCCCTGCTGGCGTTATGGGGGGGCTCCCTGCTGGTGTTATGTGGGGGCTCCCTGCTGGTGTTATGTGGGGGCTCCCTGCTGGTGTTATGTGGGGGCTCCCTGCTGGTGTTATGTGGGGGCTCCCTGCTGGCATTATGTGGGGTCACCCTGCTGGTGTTATGTGGGGGCTCTCTGCTGGCATTATGTGGGGGCTCCCTGCTGGTGTTATGTGGGGGCTCTCTGCTGGTGTTATGTGGGGGCTCCCTGCTGGTGTTATGGGGGGGCTCCCTGCTGGTGTTATGGGGTGCACCCTGCTGGTGTTATGTGGGGGCTCCCTGCTGGCATTATGTGGGGGCACCCTGCTGGCATTATGTGGGGGCTCCCTGCTGGTGTTATGTGGGGACACCCTGCTGGCATTATGTGGGGGCACCCTGCTGGCATTATGTGGGGGCTCCCTGCTGGTGTTATGTGGGGGCTCTCTGCTGGTGTTATGTGGGGGCTCCCTGCTGGTGTTATGGGGGGGCTCCCTGCTGGTGTTATGGGGTGCACCCTGCTGGTGTTATGTGGGGGCTCCCTGCTGGCATTATGTGGGGGCACCCTGCTGGCATTATGTGGGGGCTCCCTGCTGGTGTTATGTGGGGGCTCTCTGCTGGTGTTATGTGGGGGCTCCCTGCTGGTGTTATGGGGGGGCTCCCTGCTGGTGTTATGGGGTGCACCCTGCTGGTGTTATGTGGGGGCTCCCTGCTGGCATTATGTGGGGGCACCCTGCTGGCATTATGTGGGGGCTCCCTGCTGGTGTTATGTGGGGACACCCTGCTGGCGTTATGTGGGGGCTCCCTGCTGGTGTTATGTGGGGGCACCCTGCTGGTGTTATGTGGGGGCTCCCTGCTGGTGTTATGTGGGGGCTCCCTGCTGGCATTATGGGGGGCTTTCTGCTGGTGTTATGTGGGGGCTCCCTGCTGGCGTTATGTGGGGGCTCCCTGCTGGCGTTATGTGGGGGCTCCCTGCTGGTGTTATGTGGGGGCACCCTGCTGGCATTATGTGGGGGCACCCTGCTGGTGTTATGTGGGGGCTCCCTGCTGGCATTATGGGGGGCTTTCTGCTGGTGTTATGTGGAAGCTCCCTGCTGGTGTTATGTGGGGGCTCCCTGCTGGCATTATGTGGGGGCACCCTGCTGGTGTTATGTGGGGGCTCCCTGCTGGTGTTATGTGGGGGCACCCTGCTGGTGTTATGTGGGGGCACCCTGCTGGTGTTATGTGGGGGCTCCCTGCTGGTGTTATGTGGGGGCACCCTGCTGGTGTAATGTGGGGGCACCCTGCTGGCGTTATGTGGGGGCTCCCTGCTGGTGTTATGTGGGGGCTCTCTGCTGGTGTTATGTGGGGGCTCCCTGCTGGTGTTATGTGGGGGCTCTCTGCTGGTGTTATGTGGGGGCTCCCTGCTGGCGTTATATGGGGGCTCCCTGCTGGTGTTATGTGGGGGCTCCCTGCTGGCGTTATATGGGGGCTCCCTGCTGGTGTTATGTGGGGGCTCCCTGCTGGTGTTATGCGGGGGCACCCTGCTGGCATTATGTGGGGGCTCCCTGCTGGTGTTATGTGGGGGCTTCCTGCTGGTGTTATGTGGGGGCACCCTGCTGGCGTTATATGGGGGCTCCCTGCTGGTGTTATGTGGGGGCTCCCTGCTGGTGTTATGTGGGGGCTCCCTGCTGGTGTTATGTGGGGGCACCCTGCTGGCATTATGGGGGGCACCCTGTTGGTGTTATTTGGGGGCTCCCTGCTGGCGTTATGTGGGGGCTCCCTGCTGGCGTTATGTGGGGGCACCCTGCTGGCGTTATGTGGGGGCACCCTGCTGTTGTTATGTGGGGGCACCCTGCTGGCATTATGTGGGGGCTCCCTGCTGGCATTATGTAGGGACACCCTGCTGGCATTATGGGGGGCACCCTGCTGGTGTTATGTGGGGGCTCCCTGCTGGTGTTATGTGGGGGCTCCCTGCTGGTGTTATGTGGGGGCTCCCTGCTGGCATTATGTGGGGGCACCCTGCTGGTGTTATGTGGGGGCTCCCTGCTGGCATTATGGGGGGCTTTCTGCTGGTGTTATGTGGGGGCTCCCTGCTGGCGTTATGTGGGGGCTTCCTGCTGGTGTTATGTGGGGGCTCCCTGCTGGCATTATGGGGGGCTTTCTGCTGGTGTTATGTGGAAGCTCCCTGCTGGTGTTATGTGGGGGCTCCCTGCTGGCATTATGTGGGGGCACCCTGCTGGTGTTATGTGGGGGCTCCCTGCTGGTGTTATATGGGGGCTCCCTGCTGGTGTTATGTGGGGGCTCCCTGCTGGCATTATATGGGGGCTCCCTGCTGGTGTTATGTGGGGGCACCCTGCTGGCATTATGTGGGGGCACCCTGCTGGTGTTATGTGGGGGCACCCTGCTGGCATTATGTGGGGGCTCCCTGCTGGTGTTATGTGGGGGCTCCCTGCTGGTGTTATGTGGGGGCACCCTGCTGGCATTATATGGGGGCTCCCTGCTGGTGTTATGTGGGGGCTCCCTGCTGGCATTATATGGGGGCTCCCTGCTGGTGTTATGTGGGGGCACCCTGCTGGCATTATATGGGGGCTCCCTGCTGGTGTTATGTGGGGGCACCCTGCTGGTGTTATATTGATGGCATCACAGAGGATTTGGGGGTGACGCTAGTCTTACTGCTGAGACCCCCCTCACATTATTTTGGCCGCCATGTTGGAATGGCCTCTATGCTCCGTTTGGGGGCACGCGGTGGTGGGGGGTCGTGGTTAGAACAGATGTGAACAAATCTCCCTAATTACACTTCTATGTATCGCCACATCCAGGGACTAAACAATCAGCCGAAACATCAAGGAGCGAAACGCGTTGGGTCTGAAAGTAGGACACATCCCAGGACTGCCCCGAGGAACACTCAGACTACACAGCGGGGGAGGGGGAACAATGCTGCGTAACCTATTCACTGCTGGAGACAAGGTATCTATAGTCTGGCTCATCCTGAGCTCTCTGGTTCATTAGTGTAAAGCCAGCACTACAATAAAGGCTGCAGAGAGGATAACTAGAGGGAATGATTCCAGACTGATGGGACGCACCGTCACACCGAACATGTTCCGGGATAGACCATGTTCTTCTTCTGACCGCGCTCCTGTACTGACCGCGCTCCTGTACTGACCGCGCTCCTGTACTGACCGCGCTCATGTACTGACTGGGCTCCTGTTCTGACCAGCCTCCAGTACTGACCAGCCTCCAGTACTGACCTCGCTCCTGTACTGACCGCGCTCCTGTACTGACCGCGCTCCTGTACTGACCAGCCTCCAGTACTGACCAGCCTCCAGTACTGACCTCGCTCCTGTACTGACCGCGCTCCTGTACTGACCGCGCTCCTGTACTGACCAGCTTCCAGTACTGACCACGCTCCTGTACTGACCGCGCTCCTGTACTGACCAGCCTTCAGTACTGACCGCGCTCCTATACTGACCGCGCTCCTGTACTGACCACACTCCTGTACTGACCACACTCCTGTACTGACCAGCTTCCAGTACTGACCACGCTCCTGTACTGACCGCGCTCCTGTACTGACCAGCCTCCAGTACTGACCGCGCTCCTGTACTGACCACACTCCTGTACTGACCACACTCCTGTACTGACCACACTCCTGTACTGACCAGCCTCCAGTACTGACCACGCTCCTATACTGACCGCGCTCCTGTACTGACCACACTCCTGTACTGACCACACTCCTGTACTGACCAGCCTCCAGTACTGACCACGCTCCTATAATATTCACGCTACTATACTGACCTCCAGTACTGGCCTTGCTCTTGTACTTACCACACTCCTGCACTGACCTGCCTCCAGTACTGACCGCGCTCCTGTTCTAACCAGGCTACAGTGCTGACTGCGATCCTGTACTGACTGCGCTCCTGTACTGACCGCGCTCCTGTACTGACCGCGCTCCTGTACTGACCGCGCTCCTGCACTGTCAGTGATTTCTCGTGTAGCAGAGATGGGCACTTAGGGTTAAAAGTGCGTCGGCCATGAACCCGCAGCCTCTCAGAGTTAATGGATGGAGAAGACGCAGCGGCTCGGAGCAGATTGCCGAACCGCACCCCGAGGGGGAGTCAGTGCGGGGGGATACCTGGAGCCACAGGAGGATGCTTAGCCTAAAAGGAATCTCAGGATCCCATCATCCGGAAAAATCCCTGCACAAAGAGGATTAACCTAGAAAACCGCAGCCGAGACCGAGCAGGTAGAGGGACCCGCAGCACAGCAGGAGGCTGACCTGGCTGATAACAGAGAGTAATAGACTGTAAACACCTGTACTATAGTAACCTCTCCCCAGGATGTAATGGCTGATAACAGAGAGTAATAGATTGAAAACCCCCCCCCCCACTGTACGTGGGGTGGTTGGGGTTGACACTAAACATGGGGAGGGGGGTTGGATGACACTGTATATGGGTGGCTGTGGGTGACACTGCACATGGAGGTGACACTGCACATGGGGGTGACACTGTACATAGAGGTGACACTGCACATGGAGGTGACACTGTACATGGGGGTGACACTGTACATGGGGGTGACACTGCACATGGGGGTGACACTGTACATGGGGGTGACACTGCACATGGAGGTGACACTGTACATGGGGGTGACACTGTACATGGGGGTGACACTGTACATGGAGGTGACACTGTACATGGGGGTGACACTGCACATGGGGGTGACACTGTACATGGGGGTAACACTGTATATAGCGGTGACACTGTACATGGAGGTGACACTGCACATGGGGGTGACACTACATGGGGGTGACACTGTACATGGGGGTGACACTGCACATGGGGGTGACAGAGTACATGCGGGTGACACTGTACATGGGGGTGACAGAGTACATGCGGGTGACACTGTACATGGGGGTGACACTGCACATGGGGGTGACACTGTACATGGGGGTGACACTGTACATGGGGGTGACACTGTACATGGAGGTGACACTGCACATGGGGGTGACACTGTACATGGGGGTGACACTGCACATGGGGGTGACACTGCACATGGAGGTGACACTGTACATGGGGGTGACACTGCACATGGGGGTGACACTGTACATGGGGGTAACACTGTATATAGGGGTGACACTGTACATGGGGGTGACACTGTACATGGGGGTGACAATGTATATGGGGGTGACACTGTACATGGGGGTGACACTGTACATGGGTGTGACACTGTACATGGGGGTGACACTGTACATGGGGGTGACAATGTATATGGGGGTGACACTGTACATGGGGGTGACACTGTACATGGGTGTGACACTGTACATGGGGGTGACACTGTACATGGGGGTGACAATGTATATGGGGGTGACACTGTACATGGGGGTGACACTGTACATGGGGGTGACAGAGTACATGCGGGTGACACTGCACATGGGGGTGACACTGCACATGGGGGTGACACTGTACATGGGGGTGACACTGCACATGGGGGTGACACTGCACATGGGGGTGACACTGTACATGGGGGTGACAGAGTACATGCGGGTGACACTGTACATGGGGGTGACAGAGTACATGCGGGTGACACTGTACATGGGGGTAACACTGTATATAGGGGTGACACTACATGGGGGTGACACTGCACATGGGGGTGACACTGTACATGGGGGTGACAGAGTACATGCGGGTGACACTGTACATGGGGGTGACAGAGTACATGCGGGTGACACTGTACATGGGGGTAACACTGTATATAGGGGTGACACTACATGGGGGTGACACTGTACATGGGGGTGACACTGCACATGGAGGTGACACTGTACATGGGGGTGACAGAGTACATGCGGGTGACACTGTACATGGGGGTAACACTGTATATAGGGGTGACACTACATGGGGGTGACACTGTACATGGGGGTGACAATGTATATGGGGGTGACAGAGTACATGCGGGTGACACTGTACATGGGGGTGACACTGTATATGGGTGGCTGGGGGTGACACTGCACATGGCTATTTGCCCTCACTCATAATGCCATGTGGACTTATTAGGTATCGTATATGTTAGGCTTGTAGGCAGGCAATAGACTAGGCTGCACCTACCACTTTATACCCTACATGTTTGTTTACAGCCTATTACTTGCCCAGTTATATCTAGCACCACTACTTTACATTGTATGCTTATTGGTCAGTTGGATCAGGGAGCCCAGGACACGTTGGTCCTGGGAGGTTCAGTGCACCTTTACCGGTGCAGGTTTTAGTGTTTTTATATGTATATGTGGTCTTGCTGTGATTTATATATGTATTTGTATTAATAAAATTTGTGTATTTACTCTAGTCCACTATACGTATCCTCTCTTTTTCTTTTCCTTTGGTGATACTGTATATGGGGGTGACACTGTACATGGAGGTGACACTGTATATAGGGGTGACACTGAACATGGGGGTGACACTGTATATGGGGGTGACACTGTACATGGAGGTGACACTGTACATGGGGGTGACACTGCACATGAGGGTGATACTGCACATGGGGGTGACACTGTACATGGGGGTGACACTGTACATGAGGGTGACACTGCACATGGGTGTGACAATGTATATGGGGGTGACAGAGTACATGGGGGTGACAGAGTACATGGGGATGACACTGTATATGGGGATGACACTGTATATGGAGGTGACACTGCACATGGGGGTGACACTGTACATGGGGGTGACAGAGTACATGGGGGTGACACTGCACATGGGTGTGACACTGCACATGGGTGTGACACTGTACATGGGGGTGACACTGTACATGGGGGTGACACTGTACATGGAGGTGACAATGTATATGGGGGTGACACTGCACATGGGGGTGGCACTGTATATGGGTGGCTGGGGGTGACACTGCACATGGGGGTGATACTATATGGGGGTGACACTGCACATGGGGGTGACACTGCACATGGGGATGACACTGTATATGGGGGTGACACTGTACATGGGGGTGGCACTGTATATGGGTGGCTGGGGGTGACACTGCACATGGGGGTGACACTGCACATGGGGGTGACACTGTATATGGGTGGCTGGGGGTGACACTGCACATGGGGTTGACACTGCACATGGGGATGGCACTGTATATGGGGGTGACACTGTATATGGGGGTGACACTGTATATGGGTGGCTGTGGGTGACACTGCACATGGGGGTGACACTGCACATGGGGGTGACACTATATGGGGGTGACACTGTACATGGGGGTGACACTATATGGGGGTGACACTGTACATGGGGGTGACACTGTATATGGGTGGCTGTGGGTGACACTGTATATAGGGGTGACACTGTACATAGGGATGACACTGTACATGGGTGGCTGGGGGTGACACTGTATATGGGTGGCTGTGGGTGACACTGCACATGGGGGTGACACTGTACATGGGGGTGACACTGTATATGGGTGGCTGTGGGTGACACTGTATATAGGGGTGACACTGTACATAGGGATGACACTGTACATGGGTGGCTGGGGGTGACACTGTATATGGGTGGCTGTGGGTGACACTGCACATGGGGGTGACACTGTACATGGGGGTGACACTGTATATGGGTGGCTGTGGGTGACACTGTATATAGGGGTGACACTGTACATAGGGATGACACTGTACATGGGTGGCTGGGGGTGACACTGTATATGGGTGGCTGTGGGTGACACTGCACATGGGGGTGACACTGTACATGGGGGTGACACTGTATATGGGTGGCTGTGGGTGACACTGTATATAGGGGTGACACTGTACATAGGGATGACACTGTACATGGGTGGCTGGGGGTGACACTGTATATGGGTGGCTGTGGGTGACACTGCACATGGGGGTGACACTGTACATGGGGGTGACACTGTATATGGGTGGCTGTGGGTGACACTGTATATAGGGGTGACACTGTACATAGGGATGACACTGTACATGGGTGGCTGGGGGTGACACTGTATATGGGTGGCTGTGGGTGACACTGCACATGGGGGTGACACTGTACATGGGGGTGACACTGTATATGGGTGGCTGTGGGTGACACTGTACATGGGGGTGTTAGTGACTCCAGATAAAGGAGGGGTCACCCAGCTTTTCTCTTTGCAGACCCAGACCGTCCCTTTAAGAGCGGGGGGGGGGGGGCGCGGTTATTATAACACAGCTGCGCGATGTTTATACTGAGACTCTAATAAAAAAGCTTTAAGATGTGAGACGTCAGGAGCCACTTCTGGATATTTACACCATCTCCGGGCGCATGGAGATCCATCACCGCTCCGACTCCAGTCACATCCAAAGCTGCATCCACAATGTGCTCCGACTCCAGTCACATCCAAAGCTGCATCCACAATGTGCTCCGACTCCAGTCACATCCAAAGCTGCATCCACAACGTGCGCCTACTCCAGTCACATCCAAAGCTGCATCCACAATGTGCTCCGACTCCAGTCACATCCAAAGCTGCATGCACAACGTGCGCCTACTCCAGTCACATCCAAAGCTGCAATACTCATTGTGTGCCTACTCCAGTCACATCCAAAGCTGCAATCCTCAATGTGCGCCTACTCCAGTCACATCCAAAGCTGCAATCCTCAATGTGTGCCTACTCTAGTCACATCCAAAGCTGCAGTCCTCAATGTGTGCCTACTCCAGTCACATCCATAGCTGCAATCCTCAATGTGCGCCTACTCCAATCACATCCAAAGCTGCAATCCACAACGCGTGCGTACTCCTGTCACATCCAAAGCTGCAATCCTCAATGTGCTCTGACTCCAGTCACATCCAAAGCTGCAATCCTAAATGTGTGCCTGCTCCAGTCACATCCAAAGCTACATCCACACTGTGCTCCGACCCCAGTGACATCCAAAGCTGCATCCACAACGCGTGCGTACTCCAGTCACATCCAAAGCTGCATCCACAATGCACGCCTACTCCAGTCACATCCAAAGCTACATCCACAATGTGCGCCTATTCCAGTCACATCCAAAGCTGCAACATAGCTGTACTATGTGCAGTGTGTACTATGTGCAGGGGGTGTACTATGTACAGGGGGTGTACAATGTGCAGTGTGTACTATGTGCAGGGGGTGTACTATGTGCAGGGGGTGTACTATGTGCAGGGGGCGTGTACTATGTGCAGGGGGTGTACTATGTGCAGGGGGTGTACTATGTGCAGGGGGTGTGTACTATGTGCAGGGTGTGTACTATGTGCAGGGTGTGTACTATGTGCAGGGGGTGTACTATGTGCAGTGTGTACTATGTGCAGGGGGTGTACTATGTGCAGGGGGTGTACTATGTGCAGGGGGTGTACTATGTGCAGTGTGTACTATGTGCAGGGGGTGTACTATGTGCAGTGTGTACTATGTGCAGGGGGTGTACTATGTGCAGGGGGTGTACTATGTGCAGGGGGTGTACTATGTGCAGTGTGTACTATGTGCAGGGGGTGTACTATGTGCAGGGGGTGTACTATGTGCAGGGGGTGTACTATGTGCAGTGTGTACTATGTGCAGGTGGTGTACTATGTGCAGGGGGTGTACTATGTGCAGGGGGTGTACTATGTGCAGGGTGTGTACTATGTGCAGGGTGTGTACTATGTGCAGGGGGTGTACTATGTGCAGTGTGTACTATGTGCAGGGGGTGTACTATGTGCAGGGGGTGTACTATGTGCAGGGGGTGTGTACTATGTGCAGGGGGTGTGTACTATGTGCAGGGAATGTGTACTATGTGCAGGGGGTGTACTATGTGCAGGGGGTGTACTATGTGCAGGGGGTGTACTATGTGCAGGGGGTGTGTACTATGTGCAGGGTGTGTAGTGTGTGCAGGGTGTGTAATATGTGCAGGGGGTGTACTATGTGCAGAGGGTGTACTATGTGCAGGGGGTGTACTATGTGCAGGGGGTGTACTATGTGCAGTGTCCTATGTACTATGTGCAGTGTGTACTATGTGCAGGGGGTGTACTATGTGCAGTGTGTACTATGTGCAGGGGGTGTGTACTATGTGCAGGGGGTGTACTATGTGCAGGGGGTGTACTATATGCAGGGGGTGTGTACTATGTGCAGGGGGTGTGTACTATGTGCAGGGGGGGGTGTACTATGTGCAGGGGGGTGTACTATGTGCAGGGGGTGTACTATGTGCAGGGGTCCTGTGTACTATGTGCAGGGGGTGTGTACTATGTGCAGGGGGTGTACTATGTGCAGAGTGGTGTACTATGTGCAGGGTGTGTGTACTATGTGCAGGGTGTGTGTACTATGTACAGGGGGTGTACTATGTGCAGGGGGTGTACTATGTGCAGGGGATGTACTATGTGCAGTGTGTGTACTATGTGCAGGGTGTACTATGTGCAGGGTGTACTATGTGCAGGGGGTGTACTATGTGCAGGGGGGTGTGTACTATGTGCAGGGGGTGTACTATGTGCAGAGTGTGTACTATGTGCAGGGGGTATACTATGTGCAGAGTGTGTACTATGTGCAGTGTGTGTACTATATGCAGGGGGTGTACTATGTGCAGGGGATGTACTATGTGCAGGGGGTGTACTATGGGCAGGGGGTGTGTACTATGTGCAGGGTGTGTGTACTATGTGCAGTGTGTACTATGTGCAGGGTGTGTGTACTATGTGCAGTGTGTACTATGTGCAGGGGGTGTACTATGTGCAGGGAGTGTACTATTTGCAGTGTGTACTATGTGCAGGAAGTGTACTATGTACAGTGTGTACTATGTGCAGGGTGTGTACTATGTGCAGGGAGTGTACTATGTGCAGGGAGTGTACTATGTGCAGGGAGTGTACTATGTGCAGGGAGTGTGTACTATGTGCAGTGTGTACTATGTGCAGGGAGTGTACTATGTGCAGTGTGTACTATGTGCAGGGGGGGTGTGTACTATGTGCAGGGGTCCTGTGTACTATGTGCAGGGGGTGTGTACTATGTGCAGGGGGTGTACTATGTGCAGAGTGGTGTACTATGTGCAGGGTGTGTGTACTATGTGCAGGGTGTGTGTACTATGTGCAGGGGGTGTACTATGTGCCGGGGGTGTACTATGTGCAGGGGATGTACTATGTGCAGTGTGTGTACTATGTGCAGGGTGTACTATGTGCAGGGTGTACTATGTGCAGGGGGTGTACTATGTGCAGGGGGTGTACTATGTGCAGGGTGTGTACTATGTGCAGGGTGTGTACTATGTGCAGGGGGTATACTATGTGCAGAGTGTGTACTATGTGCAGTGTGTGTACTATATGCAGGGGGTGTACTATGTGCAGGGGATGTACTATGTGCAGGGGGTGTACTATGGGCAGGGGGTGTGTACTATGTGCAGGGTGTGTGTACTATGTGCAGTGTGTACTATGTGCAGGGTGTGTGTACTATGTGCAGTGTGTACTATGTGCAGGGGGTGTACTATGTGCTGGGAGTGTACTATTTGCAGTGTGTACTATGTGCAGAGAGTGTACTATGTGCAGGGTGTGTACTATGTGCAGGGAGTGTGTACTATGTGCGGTGTGTACTATGTGCAGGGAGTGTACTATGTGCAGTGTGTACTATGTGCCTGGAGTGTACTATGTGCAGTGTGTACTATGTGCAGGGAGTGTACCATGTGCAGGGGGTGTACCATGTGCAGGGGGTGTACCATGTGCAGGGGGTGTACTATGTGCAGTGTGTGTACTATGTGCAGTGTGTACTATTTGCAGTGTGTGTACTATGTGCAGTGTGTACGATGTGCAGGGTGTCTACTATGTGCAGGGGGTGTATTATGTGTAGGGTGTACTATGTGCAGGGAGTGTACTATGTGTAGGGTGTACTATGTGCAGGGAGTGTACTATGTGCAGGGAGTGTACTATGTGCAGGGGGTGTACTATGTGCAGGGGGTGTACTATGTGCAGTGTGTACTATGTGCAGGGGGTGTACTATGTGCAGGGGGTGTGTACTATGTGCAGGGGGTGTACTATGTGCAGAGGGTGTACTATGTGCAGGGGGTGTACTATGTGCAGGGGGTGTACTATGTGCAGGGAGTGTACTATGTGCAGGGGGTGTACTATGTGCAGTGTGTACTATGTGCAGGGGGTGTGTACTATGTGCAGGGGGTGTACTATGTGCAGGGGGTGTGTACTATGTGCAGGGGGTGTAAACTATGTGCGGGGGGGTGTACTATGTGCAGGGGGGGTGTACTATGTGCAGGGGGGTGTACTATGTGCAGGGGGTGTGTACTATGTGCAGGGGGTGTGTACTATGTGCAGGGGGTGTACTATGTGCAGGGGGTGTACTATGTGCAGTGTATACTATGTGCAGAGTGGTGTACTATGTGCAGGGTGTGTGTACTATGTGCAGTGTGTACTATGTGCAGGGGGTACTATGTGCAGGGGGTGTACTATGTGCAGGGAGTGTACTATGTACAGTGTGTACTATGTGCAGGGTGTGTACTATGTGCAGGGAGTGTACTATGTGCAGTGTGTACTATGTGCAGGGGTGTACTATGTGTAGTGTGTACTATGTGCAGGGGGTGTGTACTATGTGCAGGGTGTACTATGTGCAGGGAGTGTACTATGTGCAGGGGGTGTGTACTATGTGCAGGGTGTACTATGTGCATGGAGTGTACTATGTGCAGGGAGTGTGTACTATGTGCAGTGTGTACTATGTGCAGGGAGTGTACTATGTACAGTGTGTACTATGTGCAGGGAGTGTACCATGTGCAGGGGGTGTACCATGTGCAGGGGGTGTACTATGTGCAGTGTGTGTACTATGTGCAGTGTGTACTATTTGCAGTGTGTGTACTATGTGCAGGCTGTGTACGATGTGCAGGGTGTCTACTATGTGCAGGCTGTGTACTATGTGCAGGGGGTGTACTATGTGTAGGGTGTATTATGTGCAGTGTGTGCTATGTGCAGGGTGTGTACTATGTGCAGGGTGTGTACTATGTGCAGGGTATGTACTATGTGCAGGGTGTGTACTATGTGTAGGGTGTACTATGTGCAGGGAGTGTACTATGTGCAGGGGGTGTACTATGTGCAGGGTGTACTATGTGCAGGGTGTGTACTATGTGCAGGGTGTGTACTATGTGCAAGGTGTGTACTATGTGCAGGGTGTGTACTATGTGCAGGGGATGTGTACTATGTGCAGGGGGTGTACTATGTGTAGGGTGTACTATGTGCAGGGAGTGTACTATGTGCAGGGGGTGTACTATGTGCAGGGTGTACTATGTGCAGGGTGTGTACTATGTGCAGGGTGTGTACTATGTGCAAGGTGTGTACTATGTGCAGGGTGTGTACTATGTGCAGGGGATGTGTACTATGTGCAGGGGGTGTACTATGTGTAGGGGGTGTACTATGTGCAGGGAGTGTACTATGTGCAGGGGGTGTACTATGTGCAGGGGGTGTGTACTATGTGCAGGCTGTGTACTATGTGCAGGGGGTGTACTATGTGTAGGGTGTACTATGTGCAGGGAGTGTACTATGTGTAGGGTGTACTGTGTGCAGGGGGTGTACTATGTGTAGGGGGTGTACTATGTGCAGGGTGTGTGTACTATGTGCAGGGGATGTGTACTATGTGCAGGGGGTGTACTATGTGTAGGGGGTGTACTATGTGCAGGGAGTGTACTATGTGCAGGGGGTGTATTATGTGCAGTGTGTGTACTATGTGCAGGGTCCTGTGTACTATGTGCAGTGTGTACTATGTGCAGTGTCCTGTGTACTATGTGCAGTGTGTACGATGTGCAGGGTGTCTACTATGTGCAGGCTGTGTACTATGTGCAGGGGGTGTACTATGTGTAGGGTGTACTATGTGCAGGGAGTGTACTATGTGTAGGGTGTACTATGTGCAGGGAGTGTAGTATGTGCAGGGGGTGTACTATGTGCAGGGTGTACTATGTGCAGGGTGTGTACTATGTGCAGGGTGTGTACTATGTGCAAGGTGTGTACTATGTGCAGGGGTTGTACTATGTGCAGGGGGTGTGTACTATGTGCAGGGGGTGTACTATGTGTAAGGGGTGTACTATGTGCAGGGAGTGTACTATGTGCAGGGGTTGTACTATGTGCAGGGGGTGTGTACTATGTGCAGGCTGTGTACTATGTGCAGGGGGTGTACTATGTGTAGGGTGTACTATGTGCAGGGAGTGTACTATGTGTAGGGTGTACTATGTGCAGGGAGTGTACTATGTGCAGGGGGTGTACTATGTGCAGGGTGTACTATGTGCAGGGTGTGTGTACTATGTGCAGGGGATGTGTACTATGTGCAGGGGGTGTACTATGTGTAGGGGGTGTACTATGTGCAGGGAGTGTACTATGTGCAGGGGGTGTACTATGTGCAGGGGGTGTTTTATGTGCAGGGGGTGTACTATGTGCAGGGGGTGTACTATGTGCAGGGTGTACTATGTGCAGGGTGTGTGTACTATGTGCAGGGGATGTGCTATGTGCAGGGTGTACTATGTGCAGGGGGTGTACTATGTGCAGGGTGTACTAAGTGCAGGGGGTGTACTGTGTGCAGAGTGTACTATGTGCAGTGTGTACTATGTGCAGTGTGTACTATGTGCAGGGTGTACTATGTGCAGGGTGTACTATGTGCAGGGGGTGTGTACTATGTGCAGGGGGTGTACTATGTGCAGTGTATACTATGTGCAGGGGGTGTGTACTATGTGCAGGGGGTGTGTACTATGTGCAGTGTGTGTACTATGTGCGGGGGGTGTACTATGTGCGGGGGGTGTACTATGTGCAGTGTGTACTATGTGCAGGGGGTACTATGTGCAGAGTGGTGTACTATGTGCACGGTGTTTGTACTATGTGCAGTGTGTACTATGTGCAGGGTGTGTACTATGTGCAGGGTGTGTACTATGTGCAGGGTGTGTACTATGTGCAGGGAGTGTACTATGTACAGTGTGTACTATGTGCAGGGTGTGTACTATGTGCAGGGTGTGTACTATGTGCAGGGTGTGTACTATGTGCAGGGGGTGTACTATGTGCAGGGTGTGTACTATATGCAGGGGGTGTACTATGTGCAGTGTGTACTATGTGCAGGGTGTGTACTATGTGCAGGGTGTGTACTATGTGCAGGGGGTGTACTATGTGCAGGTGGTGTACTATGTGCAGGGGATGTACTATGTGCAGGGGGTGTGTACTATGTGCAGGGTGTGTACTATGTGCAGTGTGTACTATGTGCAGGGTGTGTGTACTATGTGCAGGGAGTGTACTATGTGCAGGGGGTGTGTACTTTGTGCAGGGTGTACTATGTGCAGTGTGTACTATGTGCAGGGGTGTACTATGTGCAGGGGGTGTGTACTATGTGCAGGGTGTGTACTATGTGCAGGGTGTACTATGTGCAGGGGGTGTGTACTATGTGCAGGGAGTGTACTATGTGCAGGGGGTGTGTACTTTGTGCAGGGTGTACTATGTGCAGTGTGTACTATGTGCAGGGGTGTGTACTATGTGCAGGGGTGTGTACTATGTGCAGGGGGTGTACTTTGTGCAGGGTGTGTACTATGTGCAGGGGGTGTGTACTATGTGCAGTGTGTACTATGTGCAGTGTGTACTATGTACAGTGTGTGTGCACCTGTAAGACATTTCTGTTGGACTGTACATGATAAATGTGGCGCGCGGTCCGCCTCCGGACGCCCATTCACTGCAGAAATCTGTGTTGCTCTGCGGTCACGTGTGACAATTGTTGTGCACACCGAAAAGAACGAGCAAAGTCCAGCAGAATCCCGGACCTTGTAACTGTGGGCCAGGACCAGCACAGGAGGCGGTGGCTGCCCGTTAGAGCCGCTCTTCCTGCCTGTGTGTTGGGGCGCCCCCTGAGGACAGGATTTGTAGCCCGGGGTGCGATGTCTCCCGCCAGCACTTAACCCTGCGTTGTCTTCTTGTGCAGCCACTTAGCGCCCGTCGTGTGGTGGCGACTATTATTATCCGATTTCCAGCACCGGGAGCCGGATCCGTCATCTCGTGTCTTGTCTCAGCGGCGCTCGGATCGATAAAATGCAATCGCCTCCCGCCTGGTGTTTACACCTTGTTTTCTCACACGTTACAGAGATTTTTATGCCCAATTTCACGCGGCAGAACTGTTACTACAAATCGCCAGATCCACGTCCGGCGCCTCCGGAGTCATGAACCGAAACCCAGAGCCGCAGTGTGGACCGACACCAAAACTCCTCTGCTGTGTCCCTCCCAGGGAAAGCTGGGTGCGCCATGACAACAGGGGCACCCAGCCTGATACCTGGGGGCTCTGATACCCGGGGGCTCTGATATCCTGGGGCTCTGATATCCTGGGGCTCTGATACCCGGGGGCTCTGATATCCTGGGGCTCTGATACCCGGGGGCTCTGATATCCTGGGGCTCTGATATCCTGGGGCTCTGATACCCGGGGGCTCTGATACCCGGGGGCTCTGATATCTGGGGGCTCTGATACCCGGGGGGTCTGATATCCTGGGGCTCTGATACCCGGGGGCTCTGATACCCGGGGGCTCTGATACCCGGGGGCTCTGATATCTGGGGGCTCTGATACCCGGGGGGTCTGATATCCTGGGGCTCTGATACCCGGGGGCACTGATACCCGGGGGCTCTGATATCCTGGGGCTCTGATACCCGGGGGCTCTGATACCCGGGGGCACTGATATCTGGGGGCTCTGATACCCGGGGGCTCTGATACCTGGGGGCTCTGGTATCCGGGGGCTCTGATACCCGGGGGCTCTGATACCCGGGGGCACTGATATCTGGGGGCTCTGATACCCGGGGGCTCTGATACCTGGGGGCTCTGGTATCCGGGGGCTCTGATACCCGGGGGCTCTGATACCCGGGGGCTCTGTTATCCGGCGACGTCTGGAGCATCACAAAACAGGTGGAAGAAGGAAACATCACTGAGAACCTCCTGATACTGCAATACCGGGTTATACACAGACAGACACAACCACCCACAGACACAACCACCCACAGACACAACCACCCACAGACACAACCACCCACAGACACAACCACACACAGACACAACCACCCAGAGACACAACTACATACAGACACAACCACCCAGAGACACAACCACCCACAGACACAACTACATACAGACACAACTACATACAGACACAACTACCCACAGACACAACCACACACAGACACAACCACACACAGACACAACCACACACAGACACAACCACACACAGACACAACCACCCAGAGACACAAATACATACAGACACAACCACCCAGAGACACAACCACCCAGAGACACAACTACATACAGACACAACCACCCAGAGACACAACTACATACAGACACAACTACCCAGAGACACAACTACCCACAGACACAACCACACACAGACACAACCACCCACAGACACAACCACCCAGAGACACAACTACACACAGACACAACTACCCAGAGACACAACTCCACAGACAATTATGCAGAGACACAGAACTATACTAAGAATCACAAAGAGACACAACTATATATGGAGACAGTAATACAACCACAAAAGATATACAGAGACATTCGACACACTCACAACTTTACAAAGAGACAGAACTCTAGAGCCAGAGGGGTCAGTAACACGGACATCCTGCCGCACACACACAGGTGACATTGTGTATTTGTGATACAGTGTCACAGACAGTAGCGCAGTGTGAGCCTGGGGAGACACGTGATGGCCGGGGCTCTGCGGCCGCATTATACTAACATTTACGTATCATGTTTCTGCGAGAAGTGTGTGAGCGTCCTGATGTGTATACAGAGAGAACAATGACAAATGTGTGACACAGAGCAGACCCACAACCCCCTGCCAGCGCCAGATTGATGGTGGTGTAAGCCATGGGGAAATGATAGCGAGTCTACACTCTGTGCCCCGACAGGAGGACCCTGCCCATAAATGGCGTCTGCGGTAGATGAGCAGATCCAGAGCCATTGGGGCACATTTACTAAAAGCAACGCAGGGGGTGTGTACTATGTGCAGTGTGTGTACTATGTGCAGGGGGCGTGTACTATGTGCAGGGGGTGTACTATGTGCAGGGGGTGTACTATGTGCAGGGTGTGTACTATGTGCAGGGGGCGTGTACTATGTGCAGGGGGCGTGTACTATGTGCAGGGGGCGTGTACTATGTGCAGGGGGTGTACTATGTGCAGTGTGTACTATGTGTATTGTGTACTATGTGTAGTGTGTACTATGTGCAGTGTGTACTGTGTGCAGGGGGTGTACTATGTGCAGGGGGGGTGTACTATAAGCAGGGGGCGTGTACTATGTGCAGGGGGTGTACTATGTGCAGGGGGTGTGTACTATGTGCAGGGTGTGTACTATGTGCAGGGGGTGTGTACTATGTGCAGGGGGTGTGTACTATGTGCAGGGTGTACTATGTGCAGGGGATGTACTATGTGCAGGGGGTGTGTACTATGTGCAGGGTGTGTACTATGTGCAGGGGGTGTGTACTATGTGCAGGGGGTGTACTATGTGCAGAGGGTGTGTACTATGTGCCGGGGGTGTGTACTATGTGCAGGGGGTGTGTACTATGTGCAGTGTGTACTATGTGCAGGGGGTGTACTATGTGCAGTGTACTGTGTACTATGTGCAGTGTACTGTGTACTATGTGCAGGGTATGTACTATGTGCAGGGGGTGTGTACTATGTGCAGTGTGTACTATGTGCAGTGGGTACTATGTGCAGTGTGTACTATGTGCAGTGTGTGTACTATATGCAGTGTGTGTACTATATGCAGGGGGTGTACTCTATGCAGGGGGTGTACTATATGCAGGGGGTGTACTATGTGCAGGGGGTGTACTATGTGCAGGGTGTACTATGTGCAGGGGGTGTACTAGATGCAGGGGGTGTACTATATGCAGGGGGTGTACTATGTGCAGGGGGTGTACTATGTGTAGTGGGTGTACTATGTGCAGGGGGTGTACTATGTGCAGGGGGTGTACTATGTGCAGGGGGTGTACTATATGCAGGGGGTGTACTATGTGCAGGGGGTGTACTATGTGCAGGGGGTGTACTATGTGCAGGGGGTGTACTATGTGCAGGGGGTGTACTATGTGCAAGGGGTGTACTATGTGCAAGGGGTGTACTATGTGCAGGGGGTGTACTATGTGCAGGGTGTACTATGTGCAGGGTGTACTATGTGCAGGGGGTGTACTATGTGCAGGGGGTGTACTATGTGCAGTGTGTGTACTATGTGCAGTGTGTGTACTATGTGCAGGGGGTGTACTATGTGCAGGGGGTTTACTATGTGCAGGGGGTGTATTATGTGCAGGGTGTGTACTATGTGCAGGGTGTATACTATGTGCAGTGAGTACTGTGTGCAGGGTGTGTACTATGTGCAGGGTGTATACTATGTGCAGGGGGTGTACTATGTGCAGGGGGTGTACTATGTCCAGGGGGTGTACTATGTCCAGGGGGTGTGTAATATGTGCAGGGGTTGTACTATGTGCAGGGTGTGTACTATGTGCAGGGGTGTGTACTATGTGCAGGGGTGTGTACTATGTGCAGGGGTGTGTACTATGTGCAGGGGGTGTGTACTATGTGCTGGGGGTGTGTACTATGTGCAGGGTGTGTACTATGTGCAGGGGTTGTACTATGTGCAGGGTGTGTACTATGTGCAGGGTGTGTACTATGTGCAGGGTGTGTAGTGTGTGCAGGGTGTGTAATATGTGCAGGGGTTGTACTATGTGCAGGGTGTGTACTATGTGCAGGGTGTGTACAATGTGCAGGGTGTGTACAATGTGCAGGGTATGCAGGCGATTGAGAGGACACTGCAGCTATGAGTGTAGGTAGGGGATAGAGAGGACTGTGCAGCTGTGACTGCAGGGAGGATATAGAGAGGACTGTGCAGCTCTGACTGCAGGGAGGATATTGAGAGGACTGTGCAGCTGTTACTGCAGGGAGGATATAGAGAGGACTGTGCAGCTATGAATTTATGGAGGGGATAGAGAGGACTGTGCAGCTGTGACTGTAAGGATGGGATAGAGGACTGTGCAGCTGTGACTGTTGGGAGAGGATAGAGAGGACTGTGCAGCTGTGACTGTAGGGAGAGGATAGAGAGGACTATGCAGATGTGATTATAAGAAGGAGGTTTAGACAATCGTGCAGCTGTGAATTTAGGGAAGGGATAGAGAGGACTGTGCAGCTGTGAGTATAGGGATCTGCTACAGATGACTGTTCAGCTGTGAGTATAAGGAGGTGATAGAGAGGACTGTGCAGCTATGAATGTAAGTAGGAGATAGAGAGGACTGTGGAGCTGTGAGTATATGGAGGGGATAGAGAGGACTTTGCAACTGTCATTATAAGAAGGGGATAGAGAGAATTGTGCAGTTGTGAATTTAGGGAATGGATAGAGAGGACTGTGTAGCTGTACTTATAGGGATCTGCTACAGAGGAATGTTCAGCTGTGAGTATAAGGAGGGGATACAGAAGACTGTGCAGCTGTGACTGCAGGGAGGCGATATAGAAGACTGTTCAGCTATAAGTGTAAGTAGGGGATAGAGCGGACTATGCAGCTATGAGTGTAAGTAGGAGATAGAGAGTATTGTGCAGCTGTGAGTATAAGGAGGGCATAGAGAGGACTGTGCAGCTGTGACTATAAGGAAGGGATAGAGAGGACTGTGCAGCTGTGACTGTAGGGAGGGGATAGAGAGGACTGTGCAGGTGTGAGTGTAAGGAGGGCATAGAGAGGACTGTGCAGCTGTGAGTATAATGAGGGGATAGAGAGGACTGTGCAGCTGTGAGTATAAGGAGGGAATAGAGAAGACTGTGCAGCTGTGATTATCGGAAGGGGATAGAGAGGACTGTGTAGCTGTGAGTATAAGGAGGGAATAGAGAAGACTGTGCAGCTGTGATTATCGGAAGGGGATAGAGAGGACTGTGTAGCTGTGTGTATAAGGAAAGGATAGAGAGGACTGTGCAGCTGTGATTATCGGAAGGGGATAGAGAGGACTGTGTAGCTGTGTGTATAAGGACGGATAGAGAGGACTATGCAGCTGTGACTGTAGGGAGGGGATAGAGAGGACTGTGCAACTGTGAGAATAAGGAGAGGACAGAGAGGACTGTGCAGCTGTGAGTATGAGGGAATAGAGAAGACTGTGCAGCTGTGATTATCGGAAGGGGATAGAAAGGACTGTGTAGCTGTGAGTATAAGGAGGGGATAGAGAGGACTGTGCAGCTGTGACTGTAGGGAGGGGATAGAGAGTACTGTTCAGCTGTGTGTATAAGGAGGGATAGAGAGGACTGTGCAGCTGTGAGTATAAGGAAGGGATAGAGAGGACTGTGCAGCTGTAAATATAAGGAAGGGATAGAGAGGACTGTGCAGCTGTGAGTATAAGGAGGGGATAGAGAGGACTGTGCAGCTGTGACTGTAGGGAGGGGATAGAGCGGACTGTGCAGCTGTGACTGTAGGGAGGGGATAGAGAGGACTGTGCAGGTGTGACTGTAGGGAGGGGATAGAGAGGACTGTGCGGCTGTGAGTATAAGGACGGGATAGAGAGGACTGTGCAGTTGTGAGTGTAGGGAGGGGATAGAGAGGACTGTGTAGCTGTGAGTATAAGGAGGGGATAGAGAGGACTGTGCAGCTGTGAGTATGTGGGAATAGAGAAGACTGTGCAGCTGTGATTATCGGAAGGGGATAGAGAGGACTGTGTAGCTGTGAGTATAAGGAGGGGATAGAGAGGACTGTGCAGCTGTGAGTACAAGGAGGGGATAGAGAGGACTGTGCAGCTGTGACTGCAGGGAGGGGAGAGAGGACTGTGCGGCTGTGAGTATAAGGACGGGATAGAGAGGACTATGCAGTTGTGACTGTAGGGAGGGGATAGAGAGGACTGTGCAGCTGTGACTGTAGGGAGGGGATAGAGAGGACTGTGCAGCTGTGACTGTAGGGAGGGGATAGAGAGGACTGTGCAGCTGTGACTGTAGGGAGGGGATAGAGAGGACTGTGCAGGTGTGACTGTAGGGAGGGGATAGAGAGGACTGTGCGGCTGTGAGTATAAGGAGGGGATAGAGAGGACTGTGTAGCTGTGAGTATAAGGATCGGATAGAGAGGACTGTGCAGCTGTGACTGTAGGGAGGGGATAGAGAGGACTGTGCAACTGTGACTGTAGGGAGGGGATAGAGAGGACTGTGCAGCTGTGACTGTAGGGAGGGGATAGAGAGGACTGTGCAGGTGTGACTGTAGGGAGGGGATAGAGAGGACTGTGCGGCTGTGAGTATAAGGAGGGGATAGAGAGGACTGTGTAGCTGTGAGTATAAGGAGGGGATAGAGAGGACTGTGCAGCTGTGACTGTAGGAAGGGGATAGAGAGGACTGTGCAACTGTGACTGTAGGGAGGGGATAGAGAGGACTGTGCAGCTGTGACTGTAGGGAGGGGATAGAGAGGACTGTGCAACTGTGACTGTAGGGAGGGGATAGAGAGGACTGTGCAGCTGTGACTGTAGGTAGAGGATAGAGAGGACTGTGCAGCTGTGACTGTAGGGAGGGGATAGAGAGGACTGTGCAACTGTGACTGTAGGGAGGGGATAGAGAGGACTGTGCAGCTGTGACTGTAGGGAGGGGATAGAGAGGACTGTGCAGCTGTGGTTATCGGAAGGGGATAGGAAGCAGCTGTCACTGTACAGAGGGATAGGACTATAGAGAGAGAATAGTGAGACCCTGCAGTGCATGTACCGTACATGTATGCGCCACCAGTCTGGTCGGCTCACCCCATACTATATGAGGATCTCTACCTTCCTATATGTGCTGTTCTCCTCTGTATGTGAATGAGGCCCTTGAGGTACCGCAGCGCAGTGTGGCAGCTGACCCGCAGCCGCGCCCAGTGATGAGTCACATTTACCGATCCAGTAATACGCGTCGCTAGAGGAACTGGGACACAATCAGCAGCGGCCAAGTGGAGTAAAAAATCTCCTCTGTATCAGCGTGTGACCGACCCGAGTATAAACGCTTTCCCCCGCGTCTCTGCGTGTCAGCCTGTCACTACAGCTACTAACCGCCAGGAGACGAGCGCATCCACGTACAAGAGAGAAAGGGGAGGGGCTGCCTAATACTAGTATATACCCAGGTTATACCAGCTGTACATATATCATTATATACAGGAGATCCCCAGGTTATACCGGCTGTACATATATCATTATATACAGGAGATCCCCAGGTTATACCGGCTGTACATATATCATTATATACAGGAGATCCCCAGGTTATACCGGCTGTACATATATCATTATATACAGGAGATCCCCAGGTTATACCGGCTGTACATATATCATTACATACAGGAGATCCCCAGGTTATACCGGCTGTACAGATATCATTATATACAGGAGATCCCCAGGTTATACCGGCTGTACATATATCATTATATACAGGAGATCCCCAGGTTATACCGGCTGTACATATATCATTATATACAGGAGATCCCCAGGTTATACCGGCTGTACATATATCATTATATACAGGAGATCCCCAGGTTATAGCGGCTGTACATATATCATTATATACAGGAGATCCCCAGGTTATACCGGCTGTACATATATCATTATATACAGGAGATCCCCAGGTTATACCGGCTGTACATATATCATTATATACAGGAGATCCCCAGGTTATACCGGCTGTACATATATCATTATATACAGGAGATCCCCAGGTTATAGCAGCTGTACATATATCATTATATACAGGAGATCCCCAGGTTATACCGGCTGTACATATATCATTATATACAGGAGATGCCCAGGTTATACCGGCTGTACATATATCATTATATACAGGAGATCCCCAGGTTATACCGGCTGTACATATATCATTATATACAGGAGATCCCCAGGTTATACCGGCTGTACATATATCATTATATACAGGGGATCCCCAGATTATACCGGCTGTACATATATCATTATATACAGGAGATCCCCAGGTTATACCAGCTGTACATATATCATTATATACAGGAGATCCCCAGATTATACCGGCTGTACATATATCATTATATACAGGAGATCCCCAGGTTATACCGGCTGTACATATATCATTATATACAGGAGATCCCCAGGTTATACCAGCTGTACATATATCATTATATACAGGAGATCCCCCGGTTATACCGGCTGTACATATATCATTATACACAGGAGATCCCCAGGTTATACCGGCTGTACATGTATCATTATACACAGGAGATCCCCGGGTTATACCGGCTGTACATATATCATTATATACAGGAGATCCCCAGGTTATACCGGCTGTACATATATCATTATATACAGGAGATCCCCAGGTTATACCGGCTGTACATATATCATTATATACAGGAGACCCCCAGGTTATAGCGGCTGTACATATATCACTATATACAGGAGATCCCCAGGTTATACCGGCTGTACATATATCATTATATACAGGAGAGCCCCAGGTTATACCGGCTGTACATATATATTATATACAGGAGATCCCCAGGTTATACCGGCTGTACATATATCATTATATACAGGAGATCCCCAGGTTATAGCGGCTGTACATATATCATTATATACAGGAGATCCCCAGGTTATACCGGCTGTACATATATCATTATATACAGGAGATCCCCAGGTTATACCGGCTGTACATATATCACTATATACAGGAGATCCCCAGGTTATACCGGCTGTACATATATCATTATATACAGGACATCCCCAGGTTATACCGGCTGTACATATATCATTATATACAGGAGATCCCCAGGTTATACCGGCTGTACATATATCATTATATACAGGAGATCCCCAGGTTATACCGGCTGTACATATATCATTATATACAGGAGATCCCCAGGTTATACCGGCTGTACATATATCATTATATACAGGAGATCCCCAGGTTATACCGGCTGTACATATATCATTATATACAGGAGATCCCCAGGTTATACCGGCTGTACATATATCATTATATACAGGAGATCCCCAGGTTATACCGGCTGTACATATATCATTATATACAGGAGTTCCCCAGGTTATACCGGCTGTACATATATCATTATATAGAGGAGATCCCCAGGTTATACCGGCTGTACATATATCATTATATACAGGAGATCCCCAGGTTATACCGGCTGTACATATATCATTATATACAGGAGATCCCCAGGTTATACCGGCTGTACATATATCATTATATACAGGAGATCCCCAGGTTATACCGGCTGTACATATATCATTATATACAGGAGATCCCCAGGTTATACCGGCTGTACATATATCATATATAGGAGATCCCCAGGTTATACCGGCTGTACATATATCATTATATACAGGAGATCCCCAGGTTATACCGGCTGTACATATATCATTATATACAGGAGATCCCCAGGTTATACCGGCTGTACATATATCATTATATACAGGAGATCCCCAGGTTATACCGGCTGTACATATATCATTATATACAGGAGATCCCCAGGTTATACCAGCTGTACATATATCATTATATACAGGAGATCCCCAGGTTATACCGGCTGTACATATATCATTATATACAGGAGATCCCCAGGTTATACCGGCTGTACATATATCATTATATACAGGAGATCCCCAGGTTATAGCGGCTGTACATATATCATTATACACAGGAGATCCCCAGGTTATACCGGCTGTACATATATCATTATACACAGGAGATCCCCAGGTTATACCGGCTGTACATATATCATTATATACAGGAGATCCCCAGGTTATACCGGCTGTACATATATCATTATATACAGGAGATCCCCAGGTTATACCGGCTGTACATATATCATTATATACAGGAGATCCCCAGGTTATACCGGCTGTACATATATCATTATATACAGGAGATCCCCAGGTTATACCGGCTGTACATATATCATTATATACAGGAGATCCCCAGGTTATACCGGCTGTACATATATCATTATATACAGGAGATCCCCAGGTTATACCAGCTGTACATATATCATTATATACAGGAGATCCCCAGGTTATACCGGCTGTACATATATCATTATATACAGGAGATCCCCAGGTTATACCGGCTGTACATATATCATTATATACAGGAGATCCCCAGGTTATACCAGCCGTACATATATAATTATATACAGGAGATCCCCAGGTTATAGCGGCTGTACATATATCATTATATACAGGAGATCCCCAGGTTATACCAGCTGTACATATATCATTATATACAGGAGATCCCCAGGTTATACCGGCTGTACATATATCATTATATACAGGAGATCCCCAGGTTATACCGGCTGTACATATATCATTATATACAGGAGATCCCCAGGTTATACCGACTGTACATATATCATTATATACAGGAGATCCCCAGGTTATACCGGCTGTACATATATCATTATATACAGGAGATCCCCAGGTTATACCGGCTGTACATATATCATTATATACAGGAGATCCCCAGGTTATACCCGCTGTACATATATCATTATATACAGGAGATCCCCAGGTTATACCGGCTGTACATATATCATTATATACAGGAGATCCCCAGGTTATACCGGCTGTACATATATCATTATATACAGGAGATCCCCAGGTTATACCAGCTGTACATATATCATTATATACAGGAGATCCCCAGGTTATACCAGCTGTACATATATCATTATATACAGGAGATCCCCAGGTTATACCGGCTGTACATATATCATTATATACAGGAGATCCCCAGGTTATACCGGCTGTACATATATCATTATATACAGGAGATCCCCAGGTTATACCGGCTGTACATATATCATTATATACAGGAGATCCCCAGGTTATAGCGGCTGTACATGTATCATTATATACAGGAGATCCCCAGGTTATACCGGCTGTACATATATCATTATATACAGGAGATCCCCAGGTTATACCGGCTGTACATATATCATTATATACAGGAGATCCCCAGGTTATACCGGCTGTACATATATCACTATATACAGGAGATCCCCAGGTTATACCGGCTGTACATATATCATTATATACAGGAGATCCCCAGGTTATACCGGCTGTACACATATCATTATATACAGGAGATCCCCAGGTTATACCGGCTGTACATATATCATTATATACAGGAGATCCCCAGGTTATACCGGCTGTACATATATCATTATATACAGGAGATCCCCAGGTTATACCGGCTGTACATATATCATTATATAGAGGAGATCCCCAGGTTATACCGGCTGTACATATATCATTATATACAGGGGATCCCCAGGTTATACCGGCTGTACATATATCATTATATACAGGAGACCCCCAGGTTATAGCGGCTGTACATATATCATTATATACAGGAGATCCCCAGGTTATACCGGCTGTACATATATCATTATATACAGGAGATCCCCAGGTTATACCGGCTGTACATATATCATTATATACAGGAGATCCCCAGGTTATACCGGCTGTACATATATCATTATATACAGGAGATCCCCAGGTTATACCGGCTGTACATATATCATTATATACAGGAAATCCCCAGGTTATACCGGCTGTACATATATCATTATATACAGGAGATCCCCAGGTTATACCGGCTGTACATATATCACTATATACAGGAGATCCCCAGGTTATACCGGCTGTACATATATCATTATATACAGGAGACCCCCAGGTTATACCGGCTGTACTTATATCATTATATACAGGAGATCCCCAGGTTATACCGGCTGTACTTATTACATTATTTACCATGCTCTATACCTGATTATGTAGATTTCCTGTGTTTTGCTGCCTCCCTTTTCCCTATGTCGTTGCGGCTTGGTCTGATCAGTCGTATTGATCGAGCAGTAATCCTCTTTGTGCTGTTCATGCTCGGGTCAGGCAGATAATAATTAGTTATTTCTCGGTGCTCAATGCGGTGACCTGGGAGATTTTTGGCTCTTGGTGACTACAGACAGTTGGACGGTTACATGACGCTCTAATGTGAGCTCTCTCTGGGGAGACATCTCCGCTCATCTGGGTCACCTCTGATGCAGTCACTTAATGCGCTGAGTTCTTGTCTTCTCTGTTTCTTTGTGACTTTTTTTCTGATATCTCCAGATTTTTCTCCACACCGAGGTTTATAATCCGATTCTGCAAAGACCGTTCTGCATAATACTGTCATATGGTGCTTATACAATACTGCCATATATATCCCACCTAATTCTGCTATACAGTGCTAAGACAGTACTGTGCAGCTGTGACTGTAGGGAGGGGATAGAGAGGACTGTGCAGCTGTGACTGTAGGGAGGGGATAGAGAGGACTGTGCAGCTGTGACTGTAGGGAGGGGATAGAGAGGATTGTGCAGCTGTGACTGTAGGGAGGGGATAGAGAGGACTGTGCAGCTGTGACTGTAGGGAGGGGATAGAGAGGACTGTGCAGCTGTGACTTTAGGGAAGGGATAGAGAGGACTGTGCAGCTGTGACTGTAGGGAATTGGATAGAGAGGACTGTGCAGCTGTGACTGTAGGGATCGGATAGAGAGGACTGTGCAGCTGTGACTGTAGGGAAGGGGTAGAGAGGACTGTGCAGCTGTGACTGTAGTGAGGGGATACAGAGAACTATGCAGCTCTGACTGTAGGGAAAGGATACAGAGAACTTTGCAAGTATTGCTGTAAAGAGAACTCTGCAGCTTTAACTGTAGGGGGGTATAGAGAGAACTGTGCAAGTGTAACTTTATGGAAGGTATAGAGAGGACTGTTCAGCTGTAAATGTGGGAAGAGGATAGAGAACTGTTCAATTCTGAAGTTCAATTCTGACTGTAGAGAGGGATGGAGAGAACTGTTTAGTTGTGACTGCAGAGAGAGGATGGAGAGAACTATGTATCTGTGATTGTTGAGAGTGGCTAGAGGGGGCGAAACAGCTTTGACTTTAGGGAGTGGACAGAAAGAATTTTTCAGTTTTGACTGTAGGGAGGGGATATGGAGAGCTATGCAGATGTGACTGTAGGGAGAGGATAGAGGACTGTGAAGCTGTGACAATTGGAAGGGAAAAAAAGAACAATGCAACTATGATTGGGGGGGGTGGATTGAGAGAACTGTACAGCTGTGACTTAGGGAGGGGAAAAGTAGAACTGTGTAGCTGCAGTTGGTAGAGGATGGAGAGAAATGTGCAGCTGGTAGAGGATGGAGAGAAATGTGCAGCTGGTAGAGGATGGAGAAAACTGTGCAGTTGGTAGAGGATGGAGAAAACTGTGCAGCTGGTAGAGGATGGAGAGAACTGTGCAGCTGGTAGAGGATGGAGAGAACTGTGCAGCTGGTAGAGGATGGTGAGAACTGTGCAGCTGATAGAGGATGGAGAGAACTGTGCAGCTGGTAGAGGATGGAGAGAACTGTGCAGTTGGTAGAGGATGGAGAGAACTGTGCAGCTGGTAGAGGATGGAGAGAACTGTGCAGCTGGTAGAGGATGGAGAGAACTGTGCAGCTGGTAGAGGATGGAGAGAACTGTGCAGCTGGTAGAGGATGGAGAGAACTGTGCAGCTGGTAGAGGATGGAGAGAACTGTGCAGCTGGTAGAGGATGGAGAGAACTGTGCAGCTGGTAGAGGATGGCGAGAACTGTGCAGCTGGTAGAGGATGGAGAGAACTGTGCAGCTGGTAGAGGATGGAGAGAACTGTGCAGCTGGTAGAGGATGGAGAGAACTGTGCAGCTGGTAGAGGATGGAGAGAACTGTGCAGCTGGTAGAGGATGGAGAGAACTGTGCAGCTGGTAGAGGATAGTCAGACTTGTAATGATCCTCCAGCTCCGATGTGATCCCCTACATATAGGTCCTCACTGATCACGTAGTAACGATCCTCCAGATCTGATAGGACTCCCTCTGCACAGACCCCTCTGCTTATTCCCACTCCTCGCTAATTACAATGTAACAATCCTTCAGATCTGATAGGACCCCCCCCTCTGCACAGACCCCTCTGCTTATTCCCACTCCTCGCTAATTACAATGTAACGATCCACCACATCTGATAGGACCCCCTCTGCACAGACCCCTCTTCTTTATCCCACCCCTCGCTAATTACATTGTAACGATCCTCCAGCTCTGATAGGACCCCCCCCCCCCTGCACAGACCCCTTTGCTTTATCCCACCCCTCGCTAATTACAATGTAACGATCCACCACATCTGATAGGACCCCCTCTGCACAGACCCCTCTTCTTTATCCCACCCCTCGCTGATTACATTGTAACGATCCTCCAGCTCTGGGGCACAGATTTTGGCAGTTGCTCCCATTCCCAATCATTCTCCCAGCCACCCCGCAGTAACGGAGCACCCCAAACATATTACGGGGTGCGTGTGCCAGGCGCGGCGTGTAAACAAGGTGGCAGATGGCGCCGGAATGTTGGGATATTTATAGTCGCCTGCGCTGACCCCACAACACCCAGGGGGGCGCTCTGCTCTCTCGTGTTGGGAAACAGATGAATGAGATTCCCAGAAGGAGAAGGTGGAGGAGACCTGGAAAAGTTATTATAAGGACAGAACAGAGGAACAAGAAGCTGGCCTGCGGGGGGCGCTGTTTTTCAGTCTCCACATTTCTTATCGTTTTCCTAATTGTCTTCCATTGGACCTCAACTCGCTCTTTATAGATACTGCCATATGGTGCAAAGATGAGGAGGCTCCACAATCCTGAGAGATACGCAGATAACATAACACAGCTGTGACATAATACTGCACTATAGATGTGATATAATACTGCCCTATAGCTGTGACATAATACTGCCCTATAGCTGTGACATAATACTGCACTATAGATGTGATATAATACTGCCCTATAGCTGTGACATAATACTGCCCTATAGATGTGACCTAATACTGCCCTATAGCTGTGACATAATACTGTCCTATAGATGTGACATAATACTGCCCTATAGCTGTGACATAATACTGTCCTATAGCTGTGACATAATACTGTCCTATAGCTGTGACATAATACTGCCCTATAGCTGTGACATAATACTGCCCTATAGATGTGACATAATACTGCACTATAGATCTGACATAATACTGCCCTATAGCTGTGACATAATACTGCCCTATAGCTGTGACATAATACTGCCCTATAGCTGTGACATAATACTGCCCTATAGCTGTGACATAATACTGTCCTATAGCTGTGATATAATACTGCCCTATAGCTATGACATAATACTGCCCTATAGCTGTGATATAATACTGCCCCATAGCTATGACATAATACTGTCCTATAGCTGTGATATAATACTGCCCTATAGCTGTGACATAATACTGCCCTATAGCTGTGACATAATACTGCCCTATAGCTGTGATATAATACTGCCCTATAGCTGTGACATAATACTGCCCTATAGCTGTGACATAATACTGTCCTATAGCTGTGACATAATACTGCCCTATAGCTGTGATATAATACTGCCCTATAGCTGTGACATAATACTGACCTATAGCTGTGACATAATACTGCCCTATAGCTGTGATATAATACTGTCCTATAGCTGTGACATAATACTGCCCTATAGCTGTGATATAATACTACCCTATAGCTGTGACATAATACTGCCCTATAGCTGTGATATAATACTGCCCTATAGCTGTGATATAATACTGCCCTATAGCTGTGATATAATACTGCCCCATAGCTGTGATATAATACTGTCCTATAGCTGTGACATAATACTGCCCTATAGATGTGATATAATACTGTCCTATAGCTGTGACATAATACTGACCTATAGCTGTGATATAATACTGCCCCATAGCTGTGATATAATACTGTCCTATAGCTGTGACATAATACTGCCCTATAGCTGTGATATAATACTGCCCTATAGCTGTGACATAATACTGACCTATAGCTGTGATATAATACTGCCCTATAGCTGTGACATAATACTGCCCTATAGCTGTGACATAATACTGTCCTATAGCTGTGATATAATACTGCCCTATAGCTGTGACATAATACTGCCCTATAGCTGTGATATAATACTGCCCTATAGCTGTGACATAATACTGTCCTATAGCTGTGATATAATACTGTCCTATAGCTGTGACATAATACTGCCCTATAGCTGTGATATAATACTGACCTATAGCTGTGACATAATACTGCCCTATAGCTGTGATATAATACTGTCCTAAAGTTGTGACATAATACTGCCCTATAGCTGTGATATAATACTGCCCTATAGCTGTGACATAATACTGCCCTATAGCTGTGATATAATACTGACCTATAGCTGTGACATAATACTGCCCTATAGCTGTGATATAATACTGTCCTAAAGTTGTGACATAATACTGCCCTATAGCTGTGATATAATACTGTCCTATAGCTGTGACATAATACTGCCCTATAGCTGTGACATAATACTATCCTATAGCTGTGACATAATACTGTCCTATAGCTGTGACATAATACTGCCCTATAGCTATGACATAATACTGCCCTATAGCTGTGATATAATACTGCCCTATAGCTGTGACATAATACTGCCCTATAGCTGTGATATAATACTGACCTATAGCTGTGACATAATACTGCCCTATAGCTGTGATATAATACTGTCCTAAAGTTGTGACATAATACTGCCCTATAGCTGTGACATAATACTGACCTATAGCTGTGACATAATACTGCCCTATAGCTGTGATATAATACTGCCCTATAGCTGTGACATAATACTGCCCTATAGCTGTGATATAATACTGACCTATAGCTGTGACATAATACTGCCCTATAGCTGTGATATAATACTGTCCTAAAGTTGTGACATAATACTGCCCTATAGCTGTGACATAATACTGCCCTATAGCTATGACATAATACTGCCCTATAGCTGTGATATAATACTGCCCTATAGCTGTGATATAATACTGTCCTATAGCTGTGATATAATACTGCCCTATAGCTGTGATATAATACTGCCCTATAGATGTGACATAATACTGCCCTATAGCTGTGACATAATACTGCCCTATAGCTGTGATATAATACTGCCCTGTAGCTGTGACATAATACTGTCCTATAGCTGTGACATAATACTGCCCTATAGCTGTGATATAATACTGCCCTATAGCTGTGATATAATACTGCCCTATAGCTGTGATATAATACTGCCCTATAGCTGTGACATAATACTGCCCTATAGCTGTGATATAATACTGCCCTATAGCTGTGATATAATACTGCCCTATAGCTTTGACATAATACTGTCCTATAGCTGTGACATAATACTGCCCTATAGCTGTGACATAATACTGTCCTATAGCTGTGATATAATACTGCCCTATAGCTGTGATATAATACTGCCCTATAGCTGTGATATAATACTGCCCTATAGCTGTGATATAATACTGTCCTATAGCTGTGACATAATACTGCCCTATAGCTGTGACATAATACTGCCCTATAGCTGTGACATAATACTGCCCTATAGCTGTGATATAATACTGCCCTGTAGCTGTGACATAATACTGTCCTATAGCTGTGACATAATACTGCCCTATAGCTGTGATATAATACTGCCCTATAGCTGTGATATAATACTGCCCTATAGCTGTGATATAATACTGCCCTATAGCTGTGACATAATACTGCCCTATAGCTGTGATATAATACTGCCCTATAGCTGTGATATAATACTGCCCTATAGCTTTGACATAATACTGTCCTATAGCTGTGACATAATACTGCCCTATAGCTGTGACATAATACTGACCTATAGCTGTGACATAATACTGTCCTATAGCTGTGATATAATACTGCCCTATAGCTGTGACATAATACTGTCCTATAGCTGTGATATAATACTGCCCTATAGCTGTGATATAATACTGCCCTATAGCTGTGATATAATACTGCCCTATAGCTGTGACATAATACTGCCCTATAGCTGTGACATAATACTGTCCTATAGCTGTGATATAATACTGCCCTATAGCTGTGATATAATACTGCCCTATAGCTGTGATATAATATTGCCCTATAGCTGTGACATAATACTGCCCTATAGCTGTGACATAATACTGCCCTATAGCTGTGACATAATACTGCCCTATAGCTGTGACATAATACTGCCCTATAGCTGTGATATAATACTGCCCTATAGCTGTGACATAATACTGTCCTATAGCTGTGATATAATACTGCCCTATAGCTGTGATATAATACTGCCCTATAGCTGTGACATAATACTGCCCTATAGCTGTGACATAATACTGCACTATAGCCCTAGGTCTGATTACACATCTCTCCAGGGACAATACATAACACTGGCTGCAGAGAGCACAGAGCACAGCAGTGTGAGGTCTGATTACACATCTCTCCAGGGACAATACATAACACTGGCTGCAGAGAGCACAGCGCACAGCAGTGTGAGGTCTGATTACACATCTCTCCAGGGCCAATACATAACACTGGCTGCAGAGAGCATAGAGCACAGCAGTGTGAGGTCTGATCACACATCTCTCCAGGGACAATACATAACACTGGCTGCAGAGAGCACAGAGCACAGCAGTGTGAGGTCTGATTACACATCTCTCCAGGGACAATACATAACACTGGCTGCAGAGAGCACAGAGCACAGCAGTGTGAGGTCTGATTACACATCTCTCCAGGGACAATACATAACACTGGCTGCAGAGAGCACAGAGCACAGCAGTGTGAGGTCTGATTACACATCTCTCCAGGGACAATACATAACACTGGCTGCAGAGAGCACAGAGCACAGCAGTGTGAGGTCTGATTACACATCTCTCCAGGAACAATACATAACACTGGCTGCAGAGAGCACAGAGCACAGCAGTGTGAGGTCTGATCACACATCTCTCCAGGGACAATACATAACACTGGCTGCAGAGAGCACAGAGCACAGCAGTGTGAGGTCTGATTACACATCTCTCCAGGGACAGTACATAACACTGGCTGCAGAGAGCACAGAGCACAGCAGTGTGAGGTCTGATAACACATCTCTTCAGGGACAGTACATAACACTGGCTGTAGAGAGAACAGAGCACAGCAGTGTGAGGTCTGATTACACATCTCTCCAGGACAATACATAACACTGGCTGCAGAGAGCACAGAGCACAGCAGTGTGAGGTCTGATTACACATCTCTCCAGGGACAGTACATAACACTGGCTGCAGAGAGCACAGAGCACAGCAGTGTGAGGTCTGATCACACATCTCTCCAGGGACACTACATAACACTGGCTGCAGAGAGCACAGAGCACAGCAGTGTGAGGTCTGATTACACATCTCTCCAGGGACAATACATAACACTGGCTGCAGAGAGCACAGAGCACAGCAGTGTGAGGTCTGATCACACATCTCTCCAGGGACACTACATAACACTGGCTGCAGAGAGCACAGAGCACAGCAGTGTGAGGTCTGATTACACATCTCTCCAGGGACAATACATAACACTGGCTGTAGAGAGCACAGAGCACAGCAGTGTGAGGTCTGATTACACATCTCTCCAGGACAATACATAACACTGGCTGCAGAGAGCACAGAGCACAGCAGTGTGAGGTCTGATTACACATCTCTCCAGGGACAATACATAACACTGGCTGCAGAGAGCACAGAGCACAGCAGTGTGAGGTCTGATCACACATCTCTCCAGGGACACTACATAACACTTGCTGCAGAGAGCACAGAGCACAGCAGTGTGAGGTCTGATTACACATCTCTCCAGGGACAATACATAACACTGGCTGTAGAGAGCACAGCACACAGCAGTGTGAGGTCTGATTACACCTCCCTCCAGGGACAATACATAACACTGGCTGCAGAGAGCACAGAGCACAGCAATGTGAGGTCTGATTACACATCTCTCCAGGGACAATACATAACACTGGCTGCAGAGTGCACAGAGCACAGCAGTGTGAGGTCTGATTACACATCTCTCCAGGGACAATACATAACACTGGCTGCAGAGAGCACAGAGCACAGCAGTGTGAGGTGTAATTACACATCTCTCCAGGGACAATACATAACACTAACTGCAGAGAGCACAGCAGTGTGAGGTCTGATTACACATCTCTCCAGGGACAATACATAACACTGGCTGCAGAGAGCACAGAGCACAGCAGTGTGAGGTCTGATTACACATCTCTCCAGGGACAGTACGTAACACTGGCTGCAGAGAGCACAGAGCACAGCTGTGTGAGGTCTGATTACACATCTCTCCAGGGACAATACATAACACTGGCTGCAGAGAGCACAGAGCACAGCAGTGTGAGGTCTGATTACACATCTCTCCAGGGACAATACATAACACTGGCTGCACAGAGCACAGAGCACAGCAGTGTGAGGTCTGATTACACATCTCTCCAGGGACTATACATAACACTGGCTGCAGAGAGCACAGAGTACAGCAGTGTGAGGTCTGATTACACATCTCTCCAGGGACAATACATAACACTGGCTGCAGAGAGCACAGAGCACAGCAGTGTGAGGTCTGATTACACATCTCTCCAGGGACAATATATAACACTGGCTGCAGAGAGCACAGAGTACAGCAGTGTGAGGTCTGATTACACATCTCTCCAGGGACAATACATAACACTGGCTGCAGAGAGCACAGAGCACAGCAGTGTGAGGTCTGATTACACATCTCTCCAGGGACAATACAGAACACTGGCTGCAGAGAGCACAGAGTACAGCAGTGTGAGGTCTGATTACACATCTCTCCAGGGACAATACATAACACTGGCTGCAGGGAGCACAGAGCACAGCAGTGTGAGGTCTGATTACACATCTCTCCAGGAGCAATACATAACACTGGCGGCAGAGAGAACAGAGCACAGCAGTGTGAGGTCTGATTACACATCTCTCCAGGGACAATACATAACACTGGCTGCAGAGAGCACAGAGCCCAGCAGTGTGAGGTCTGATAACACATCTCTCCAGGGACAATACATAACACTGGCTGCAGAGAGCACAGAGCACAGCAGTGTGAGGTCTGATTACACATCTCTCCAGGGACAATACATAACACTGGCTGCAGAGAGCAGAGAGCACAGAGCACAGCAGTGTGAGGTCTGATTACACATCTCTCCAGGAGCAATACATAACACTGGCTGCAGAGAGCACAGAGCACAGCAGTGTGAGGTCTGATTACACATCTCTCCAGGGACAATACATAACACTGGCTGCAGAGAGCACAGAGCACAGCAGTGTGAGGTCTGATTACACATCTCTCCAGGGACAATACATAACACTGGCTGCAGAGAGCACAGAGCACAGCAGTGTGAGGTCTGATTACACATCTCTCCAGGGACAATACATAACACTGGCTGCAGAGAGCACAGAGCACAGCAGTTTGAGGTCTGATTACACATCTCTCCAGGGACAATACATAACACTGGCTGCAGAGAGCACAGAGCACAGCAGTGTGAGGTCTGATTACACATCTCTCCAGGGACAATACATAACACTGGCTGCAGAGAGCACAGAGCACAGCAGTGTGAGGTCTGATTACATATCACTCCAGGGACAGTACATAGCACTGGCTGCAGAGAGCACAGAGCACAGCAGTGTGAGGTCTGATTACACATCTCTCCAGGGACATTACATAACACTGGCTGCAGGGAGCACAGAGCACAGCAGTGTGAGGTGTGATTACACATCTCTCCAGGGACAATACATAACACTGGCTGCAGAGAGCACAGAGCACAGCAGTGTGAGGTGTGATTACACATCTCTCCAGGGACAATACATAACACTGGCTGCAGAGAGCACAGAGCACAGCAGTGTGAGGTATGATTACACATCTCTCCAGGGCCAATACATAGCACTGGCTGCAGAGAGCACAGAGCACAGCAGTGTGAGGTATGATTACACATCTCTCCAGGGACAATACATAGCACTGGCTGCAGAGAGCACAGAGCACAGCATTGTGAGGTCTGATTACACATCTCTCCAGGGACAATACATAACACTGGCTGCAGAGAGCACAGAGCACAGCAGTGTGAGGTCTGATTACACATCTCTCCAGGAGCAATACATAACACTGGCTGCAGAGATCACAGAGCACAGCAGTGTGAGGTCTGATTACACATCTCTCCAGGGACAATACATAACACTGGCTGCAGAGAGCACAGAGCACAGCAGTGTGAGGTCTGATTACACATCTCTCCAGGGACAATACATAACACTGGCTGCAGAGAGCACAGGGCACAGCAGTGTGAGGTCTGATTACACGTCTCTCCAGGGACAATACATAACACTGGCTGCAGAGAGCACAGAGCACAGCAGTGTGAGGTCTGATAATACATCTCTCCAGGGACAATACATAACACTGGCTGCACAGAGCACAGAGCACAGCAGTGTGAGGTCTGATTACACATCTCTCCAGGGACAATACATAACACTGGCTGCAGAGAGCACAGAGCACAGCAGTGTGAGGTCTGATTACACATCTCTCCAGGGACAATACATAACACTGGCTGCAGAGAGCACAGGGCACAGCAGTGTGAGGTCTGATTACACGTCTCTCCAGGGACAATACATAACACTGGCTGCAGAGAGCACAGAGCACAGCAGTGTGAGGTCTGATTACACATCTCTCCAGGGACAGTATATAACACTGGCTGCAGAGAGCACAGAGCACAGCAGTGTGAGGTCTGATTACACATCTCTCCAGGGACAATACATAACACTGGCTGCAGAGAGCACAGAGCACAGCAGTGTGAGGTCTGATTACACATCTCTCCAGGGACAATACATAACACTGGCTGCAGAGAGCACACAGCACAGCAGTGTGAGGTCTGATTACACATCTCTCCAGGGACAGTACATAACACTGGCTGCAGAGAGTACAGAGCACAGCAGTGTGAGGTCTGATTACACATCTCTCCAGGGACAATACATAACACTGGCTGCAGGGAGCACATAGCACAGCAGTGTGAGGTCTGATTACACATCTCTCCGGGGACAGTACATAACACTGGCTGCAGAGAGCACAGAGCACAGCAGTGTGAGGTCTGATTACACATCTCTCCATGGACAATACATAACACTGGCTGCAGAGAGCACAGAGCACAGCAGTGTGAGGTCTGATTACACATCTCTCCAGGTACAATACATAACACTGGCTGCAGAGAGCACAGAGCACAGCAGTGTGAGGTCTGATTACACATCTCTCCAGGGACAATACATAACACTGGCTGCAGAGAGCACAGAGCACAGCAGTGTGAGGTATGATTACACATCTCCCCAGGGACAATACATAACACTGGCTGCAGAGAGCACAGAGCACAGCAGTGTGAGGTCTGATTACACATCTCTCCAGGGACAATACATAACACTGGCTGCAGAGAGCACAGAGCACAGCAGTGTGAGGTCTGATTACACATCTCTCCAGGGACAATACATAACACTGGCTGCAGAGAGCACAGAGCACAGCAGTGTGAGGTCTGATTACACGTCTCTCCAGGGACTATACATAACACTGGCTGCAGAGAGCACAGAGCACAGCAGTGTGAGGTCTGATTACACATCTCTCCAGGTAGAATACATAACACTGGCTGCAGAGAGCACAGAGCACAGCAGTGTGAGGTCTGATTACACATCTCTCCAGGGACAATACATAACACTGGCTGCAGAGAGCACAGAGCACAGCAGTGTGAGGTCTGATTACACATCTCTCCAGGGACAATACATAACACTGGCTGCAGAGAGCACAGATCACAGCAGTGTGAGGTCTGATTACACATCTCTCAAGGGACAATACATAACACTGGCTCCAGAGAGCACAGAGCACAGCAGTGTGAGGATGCACTTGGAGAAGCTACAATCCTGGAATACGCATTTCTTATAACCTGCATTCGGGAGACATGATTTCGGCAGATGTCCCTATCGCTACTTTGTATCCACAGAGGATAAAGTATGTGACAGATCCGCTGCTAGTTAACCCCTTGTGTCAGGATACATAGTGTAGGTAATGAGTGTGCGGGGGACAGGGGGGGGGGATTACTTATAGATCGCAGTCTGTGGAGGAGAAGTTTTAAAAAACACTCGGCTGGCGCAGATGTCTGCCTTGGACGAGCGCCACCGAAAATTTTTGGATTGCATTTCAAGAGCGAATTTGGCAAATGCTGCAACAGGAGAATAGGAAATGAGTCTGAAAACACAAGGAATATTGGGGGACAACGCCGCGAGACGCTAGGTCCTAGGGTGAACCTCACCTCCAGCGGGGGTCTCACCCAGACACCGGGCGCACAACTCAGGAGCGCACAGGAGAATGTCACCTCATCATCATCATCTGAGGACTACAACTCTTATCTGGAGTCTCTATGGGGGGGGGGGGCACTTTAACCATTTGTGGGCTTGAAGCGACAATGTAACAATGTAATTTTTTACTGTATAAATGTTTCTGCTCAATCTGTTTATTAGCAACATTTATACAGTATCACAATCCTTCGTGTGAGGGCAACCACAAATCTAAACTCCCCCAATAGCCACACTACCAGCAGGCACACCTCCCCCAAGCAGTCACAGTGCCCCCAGCAGTCACACTGCCCCCCCAGCAGTCACACTGCCCCCAGTAGCCACACCTCCCCCAAGCAGTCACAGTGCCCCCAGCAGTCACACTGCCCCCCAGCAGTCACACTGCCCCCAGCAGCCACACTGCCCCCCAGTAGTCACAGTGCCCCCCAGTAGTCACAGTGCCCCCAGTAGCCACACTACCCCCCAGCAGTCACAGTGCTCCCAGTAGCCACACTGCCCCCCAGATGTAACAGTGCCCCCAGTAGCCACACTGCCCCCCAGTAGTCACAGTGCCCCCAGCAGCCACACTGCCCCCCAGTAGTCACAGTGCCCCCCAGTAGTCACAGTGCCCCCAGTAGCCACACTGCCCCCCAGCAGTCACAGTGCTCCCAGTAGCCACACTGCCCCCCAGATGTAACAGTGCCCCCAGTAGCCACACTGCCGCCCAACAGTCACAGTGCCCCCAGAAGTCACACTGCCCTCCCCAGCAGTCACAGTGCCCCCAGCAGCCACATTGCCCAGAGAAATAACAGCATAGGGCAGTTGTGGCGAACCTATGGAACCGTTGCACCCGGGCCATCACCCAAGCACACCAGACAGGACTCAAAGAATCTTCCTGCAGCTTAAAAGACGCTGCTTTCAGTTGTATATTGAAGTGATACTTCGCTACTTGGGTATGTAGGAAGAGGGAGAATGAGAAGACAGCGCACTGTACAGTGTTATTTATCTGGACACTCTATGGTGTTATTTATCTGGACACTCTATGGTGTTATTTATCTGGACACTATGGTGTTATTTATCTGGACACTCTATGGTGTTATGTATCTGGACGCTCTATGGTGTTATTTATCTGGACGCTCTATGGTGTTATTTATCTGGACACTATGGTGTTATTTATCTGGACGCTCTATGGTGTTATTTATCTGGACACTCTATGGTGTTATTTATCTGGACGCTCTATGGTGTTATTTATCTGAACACTCTATGCTGTTATTTATCTGGACACTATGGTGTTATTTATCCGGACACTCTATGGTGTTATTTATCTGGACCCTCTATGGTGTTATTTATCTGGACGCTCTATGGTGTTATTTATCTGGACACTATGGTGTTATTTATCCGGACACTCTATGGTGTTATTTATCTGGACACTCTATAGTGTTATTTATCTGGATGCTCTATGGTGTTATTTATCTGGACACTCTATGGTGTTATTTATCCGGACGCTCTATGGTGTTATTTATCTGGACGCTCTATGGTGTTATTTATCTGGAGACTCTATGGTGTTATTTATCTGGACACTCTATGGTGTTATTTATCTGGACACTATGGTGTTATTTATCCGGACACTCTATGGTGTTATTTATCTGGACACTCTATGGTGTTATTTATCTGGACACTCTATGGTGTTATTTATCTGGACACTCTATAGTGTTATTTATCTGGATGCTCTATGGTGTTATTTATCTGGACACTCTATGGTGTTATTTATCCGGACGCTCTATGGTGTTATTTATCTGGACACTCTATGGTGTTATTTATCCGGACGCTCTATGGTGTTATTTATCTGGACACTCTATGGTGTTATTTATCTGGACACTCTATGGTGTTATTTATCTGGACACTATGGTGTTATTTATCTGGACGCTCTATGGTGTTATTTATCTGGACGCTCTATGGTGTTATTTATCTGGACGCTCTATGGTGTTATTTATCCGGACGCTCTATGGTGCTATTTATCTGGACACTCTATGGTTTTATTTATCTGGAGACTCTCTGTTGTTATTTATCTGGACACTCTATGGTGTTATTTATCTGGACACTATGGTGTTATTTATCTGGACACTCTATGGTGTTATTTATCTGGACGCTCTATGGTGTTATTTATCTGGACACTCTATGGTGTTATTTATCTGGACACTCTATGGTGTTATTTATCTGGACACTCTATGGTGTTATTTATCTGGACACTCTATGGTGTTATTTATCTGGACACTCTATGGTGTTATTTATCTGGACACTCTATGGTGTTATTTATCCGGACACTCTATAGTGTTATTTATCTGGATGCTCTATGGTGTTATTTATCTGGACGCTCTATGGTGTTATTTATCCGGACGCTCTATGGTGTTATTTATCTGGACACTATGGTGTTATTTATCCGGACACTCTATGGTGTTATTTATCTGGACACTCTATAGTGTTATTTATCTGGATGCTCTATGGTGTTATTTATCTGGACACTCTATGGTGTTATTTATCCGGACGCTCTATGGTGTTATTTATCTGGACGCTCTATGGTGTTATTTATCCGGACGCTCTATGGTGTTATTTATCTGGACACTCTATGGTGTTATTTATCTGGACACTCTATGGTGTTATTTATCTGGACACTATGGTGTTATTTATCTGGACGCTCTATGGTGTTATTTATCTGGACACTCTATGGTGTTATTTATCTGGACACTCTATGGTGTTATTTATCTGGACACTCTATGGTGTTATTTATCTGGACACTCTATGGTGTTATTTATCCGGACGCTCTATGGTGTTATTTATCTGGACACTCTATGGTGTTATTCATCCGGACGCTCTATGGTGTTATTTATCCGGACACTCTATGGTGTTATGTATCTGGACGCTCTATGGTGTTATTTATCTGGACACTCTATGGTGTTATTTATCTGGACACTCTATGGTGTTATTTATCTGGACAATCTATGGTGTTATTTATCTGGACACTCTATGGTGTTATTTATCTGGACGCTGTATGGTGTTATTTATCTGGACACTCTATGTGGTTATTTATCTGGACGCCGTATGGTATTATTTATCTGGACACTCTATGGTGTTATTTATCTGGACACTCTATGGTGTTATTTATCTGGATGCTCTATGGTGTTATTTATCCGGACGCTCTATGGTGTTATTTATCTGGACACTCTATGGTGTTATTTATCTGGACACTCTATGGTGTTATTTATTTGGAAACTCTATGGTGTTATTTATCTGGACACTCTATGGTGTTATTTATCTGGAGACTCTATGGTGTTATTTATCTGGACACTCTATGGTGTTATTTATCTGGACACTCTATGGTGTTATTTATCTGGACACTATGGTGTTATTTATCTGGACGCTCTATGGTGTTATGTATCTGGACACTCTATGGTGTTATTTATCTGGACACTCTATGGTGTTATTTATCTGGACACTCTATGGTGTTATTTATCTGGACACTATGGTGTTATTTATCTGGACGCTCTATGGTGTTATTTATCTGGACGCTCTATGGTGTTATTTATCTGGACACTCTATGGTGTTATTTATCTGGACGCTCTATGGTGTTATTTATCTGGACACTCTATGGTGTAATTTATCTGGACACTCTATGGTGTTATTTATCTGGACACTCTATGGTGTTATTTATCTGGACGCTCTATGGTGTTATTCATCCGGACGCTCTATGGTGTTATTTATCCGGACGCTCTATGGTGTTATTTATCTGGACACTCTATGGTGTTATTTATCTGAACACTCTATGGTGTTATTTATCCGGACACTCTATGGTGTTATTTATCTGGAGACTCTATGGTGTTATTTATCTGGACACTCTATGGTGTTATTTATCTGGACGCTCTATGGTGTTATTTATCTGGATGCTCTATGGTGTTATTTATTTGGAAACTCTATGGTGTTATTTATCTGGACGCTCTATGGTGTTATTTATCTGGATGCTCTATGGTGTTATTTATCTGGAGACTCTATGGTGTTATTTATCTGGACACTCTATGGTGTTATTTATCTGGACACTCTATGGTGTTATTTATCTGGACACTCTATGGTGTTATTTATCTGGAGACTCTATGGTGTTATTTATTTGGACGCTCTATGGTGTTATTTATCTGGACACTCTATGGTGTTATTTATCTGGACACTATGGTGTTATGTATCTGGCCACTCTATGGTGTTATTTATCTGGACACTCTATGGTGTTATTTATCTGGACACTCTATGGTGTTATTTATCTGGACGCTGTATGGTGTTATTTATCTGGACACTCTATGTGGTTATTTATCTGGACGCCGTATGGTGTTATTTATCTGGACACTCTTTGGTGTTATTTATCTGGACACTCTATGGTGTTATTTATCTGGATGCTCTATGGTGTTATTTATCCGGACGCTCTATGGTGTTATTTATCTGGACACTCTATGGTGTTATTTATCTGGACACTCTATGGTGTTATTTATTTGGAAACTCTATGGTGTTATTTATCTGGACACTCTATGGTGTTATTTATCTGGAGACTCTATGGTGTTATTTATCTGGACACTCTATGGTGTTATTTATCTGGACACTCTATGGTGTTATTTATCTGGACACTCTATGGTGTTATTTATCTGGACACTCTATGGTGTTATTTATCCGGACGCTCTATGGTGTTATTTATCTGGACACTCTATGGTGTTATTCATCCGGACGCTCTATGGTGTTATTTATCCGGACACTCTATGGTGTTATGTATCTGGACGCTCTATGGTGTTATTTATCTGGACACTCTATGGTGTTATTTATCTGGACACTCTATGGTGTTATTTATCTGGACACTCTATGGTGTTATTTATCTGGACGCTGTATGGTGTTATTTATCTGGACACTCTATGTGGTTATTTATCTGGACGCCGTATGGTATTATTTATCTGGACACTCTATGGTGTTATTTATCTGGACACTCTATGGTGTTATTTATCTGGATGCTCTATGGTGTTATTTATCCGGACGCTCTATGGTGTTATTTATCTGGACACTCTATGGTGTTATTTATCTGGACACTCTATGGTGTTATTTATTTGGAAACTCTATGGTGTTATTTATCTGGACACTCTATGGTGTTATTTATCTGGAGACTCTATGGTGTTATTTATCTGGACACTCTATGGTGTTATTTATCTGGACACTCTATGGTGTTATTTATCTGGACACTATGGTGTTATTTATCTGGACGCTCTATGGTGTTATGTATCTGGACACTCTATGGTGTTATTTATCTGGACACTCTATGGTGTTATTTATCTGGACACTCTATGGTGTAATTTATCTGGACACTCTATGGTGTAATTTATCTGGACACTCTATGGTGTTATTTATCTGGACACTCTATGGTGTTATTTATCTGGACGCTCTATGGTGTTATTCATCCGGACGCTCTATGGTGTTATTTATCCGGACGCTCTATGGTGTTATTTATCTGGACACTCTATGGTGTTATTTATCTGAACACTCTATGGTGTTATTTATCCGGACACTCTATGGTGTTATTTATCTGGAGACTCTATGGTGTTATTTATCTGGACACTCTATGGTGTTATTTATCTGGACGCTCTATGGTGTTATTTATCTGGATGCTCTATGGTGTTATTTATTTGGAAACTCTATGGTGTTATTTATCTGGACGCTCTATGGTGTTATTTATCTGGATGCTCTATGGTGTTATTTATCTGGAGACTCTATGGTGTTATTTATCTGGACACTCTATGGTGTTATTTATCTGGACACTCTATGGTGTTATTTATCTGGACACTCTATGGTGTTATTTATCTGGACACTCTATGGTGTTATTTATCTGGACACTCTATGGTGTTATTTATCTGGACACTCTATGGTGTTATTTATCTGGACACTCTATGGTGTTATTTATCCGGACGCTCTATGGTATTATTTATCTGGACGCTCTATGGTGTTATTTATCTGGACACTCTATGGTGTTATTTATCTGGAGACTCTATGGTGTTATTTATTTGGACGCTCTATGGTGTTATTTATCTGGACACTCTATGGTGTTATTTATCTGGACACTATGGTGTTATGTATCTGGCCACTCTATGGTGTTATTTATCTGGACACTCTATGGTGTTATTTATCTGGACACTCTATGGTGCTATTTATCTGGACGCTGTATGGTGTTATTTATCTGGACACTCTATGTGGTTATTTATCTGGACGCCGTATGGTGTTATTTATCTGGACACTCTATGGTGTTATTTATCTGGACACTCTATGGTGTTATTTATCTGGATGCTCTATGGTGTTATTTATCCGGACGCTCTATGGTGTTATTTATCTGGACACTCTATGGTGTTATTTATCTGGACACTCTATGGTGTTATTTATTTGGAAACTCTATGGTGTTATTTATCTGGACACTCTATGGTGTTATTTATCTGGAGACTCTATGGTGTTATTTATCTGGACACTCTATGGTGTTATTTATCTGGACACTCTATGGTGTTATTTATCTGGACACTCTATGGTGTTATTTATCTGGACACTATGGTGTTATTTATCTGGACGCTCTATGGTGTTATGTATCTGGACACTCTATGGTGTTATTTATCTGGACACTCTATGGTGTTATTTATCTGGACACTCTATGGTGTAATTTATCTGGACACTCTATGGTGTTATTTATCTGGACACTCTATGGTGTTATTTATCTGGACGCTCTATGGTGTTATTCATCCGGACGCTCTATGGTGTTATTTATCCGGACGCTCTATGGTGTTATTTATCTGGACACTCTATGGTGTTATTTATCTGAACACTCTATGGTGTTATTTATCCGGACACTCTATGGTGTTATTTATCTGGAGACTCTATGGTGTTATTTATCTGGACACTCTATGGTGTTATTTATCTGGACGCTCTATGGTGTTATTTATCTGGATGCTCTATGGTGTTATTTATTTGGAAACTCTATGGTGTTATTTATCTGGACGCTCTATGGTGTTATTTATCTGGATGCTCTATGGTGTTATTTATCTGGAGACTCTATGGTGTTATTTATCTGGACACTCTATGGTGTTATTTATCTGGAGACTCTATGGTGTTATTTATTTGGACGCTCTATGGTGTTATGTATCTGGCCACTCTATGGTGTTATTTATCTGGACACTCTATGGTGTTATTTATCTGGACACTCTATGGTGTTATTTATCTGGACACTCTATGGTGTTATTTATCTGGACGCTCTATGGTGTTATTTATCTGGAGACTCTATGGTGTTATTTATCTGGACGCTCTATGGTGTTATTTATCTGGACACTCTATGGTGTTATTTATCTGGACACTCTATGGTGTTATTTATCTGGACGCTCTATGGTGTTATTTATCTGGAGACTCTATGGTGTTATTTATCTGGACGCTCTATGGTGTTATTTATCTGGACACTCTATGGTGTTATTTATCTGGACACTCTATGGTGCTATTTATCTGGACACTCTATGGTGTTATTTATCCGGACACACTATGGTGTTATTTATCTGGACACTCTATAGTGTTATTTATCTGGACACTTTATGGTGTTATTTATCTGGACGCTCTATGGTGTTATTTATTTGGACGCTCTATGGTGTTATGTATCTGGCCACTCTATGGTGTTATTTATCTGGACACTCTATGGTGTTATTTATCTGGACACTCTATGGTGTTATTTAACTGGACACTCTATGGTGTTATTTATCTGGACGCTCTATGGTGTTATTTATCTGGACGCTCTATGGTGTTATATATCTGGACGCTCTATGGTGTTATTTATCTGGACGCTCTATGGTGTTATTTATCTGGACGCTCTATGGTGTTATTTATCTGGACACTATGGTGTTATTTATCTGGACGCTCTATGGTGTTATTTATCTGGACACTCTATGGTGTTATTTATCTGGACGCTCTATGGTGTTATTTATCTGGACACTCTATGGTGTTATTTATCTGGACACTCTATGGTGTTATTTATCTGGACACTCTATGGTGTTATTTATTTGGAAACTCTATGGTGGTTATTTATCTGGACACTCTATGGTGTTATTTATCTGGACACTATGGTGTTATTTATCTGGACGCTCTATGGTGTTATTTATCTGGACACTCTATGGTGTTATTTATCTGGACACTCTATGGTGTTATTTATCCGGACGCTCTATGGTGTTATTTATCTGGACACTCTATGGTGTTATTTATCCGGACACTCTATGGTGTTATTTATCTGGACACTCTATGGTGTTATTTATCTGGACACTCTATGGTGTTATTTATCTGGACGCTATGGTGTTATTTATCTGGACGCTCTATGGTGTTATTTATCCGGACGCTCTACGGTGTTATTTATCTGGACGCTCTATGGTGTTATTTATCTGGACACTCTATGGTGTTATTTATCTGGACGCTCTATGGTGTTATTTATCTGGACACTCTATGGTGTTATTTATCTGGACACTCTATGGTGTTATTTATCTGGACGCTCTATGGTGTTATTTATCTGGACACTCTATGGTGTTATTTATCTGGACACTCTATGGTGTTATTTATCTGGACGCTCTATGGTGTTATTTATCTGGACACTCTATGGTGTTATTTATCTGGACGCTCTATGGTGTTATTTATCTGGACGCTCTATGGTGTTATTTATCTGGACGCTCTATGGTGTTATTTATCTGGACACTCTATGGTGTTATTTATCTGGACGCTCTATGGTGTTATTTATCTGGACGCTCTATGGTGTTATTTATCTGGACACTCTATGGTGTTATTTATCTGGACGCTCTATGGTGTTATTTATCCGGACGCTCTATGGTGTTATTTATTTGGAAACTCTATGGTGGTTATTTATCTGGACACTCTATGGTGTTATTTATCTGGACACTCTATGGTGTTATTTATCTGGACACTCTATGGTGTTATTTATCTGGACGCTCTATGGTGTTATTTATCTGGACACTCTATGGTGTTATTTATCTGGTGTTATGTATCTGGACGCTCTATGGTGCTATTTATCTGGACACTCTATGGTGTTATTTATCCGGACACTCTATGGTGTTATTTATCTGGAGACTCTCTGGTGTTATGTATCTGGTGTTATTTATCTGGACACTCTATGGTGTTATTTATCTGGAGACTCTCTGGTGTTATGTATCTGGACGCTCTATGGTGCTATTTATCTGCGCACTCTACGGTGTTATTTATCTGCGCACTCTAGGGTGTTATTTATCCGGATGCTCTATTGTATTATATATCTGGAGACTCTAATAATGTTTGAAATGTCTCCTATTTGACCCATATCCAATGGCTGCCAGAATTACTGAAGATGCAGCTTTGGATGTGACTGGAGTATGACGTAGTACACTATTTTTAGTCTCTGTGTCCTTGGCTTTGATATAATTATAGCCGCCTGTTATCTGCTCCGTTCACACCGCAATCTCCGCAGTGACCGGGCAGGAGCGTGCGGCGCCTGAATGAGCCCGGACCTGTCGCCGCACCTTCCCGGAGATGTAAATTGCTAGTTAATGATACAATGGATTCCTGTTCTTTATAAAGCGGAGGTGTAAATGATTAATAGCGCTACGGCTGGCGTGACGGGGGTCCCGGGAGAGCGGCGGGCGGAGTGCCACCACACCACGCACGCCTTCCATCCGCCGCTGCCTTAATTACATTTTCCTAATTGATGTTCGGCTCCGGTGCAGCGATTACACTGGGTCCGTAAAATCCACACCGCGCCCATCGTCAGCTGTTACCGGAACCTTCCACGTCGCTATTAACCCCTTCTTCAGGGGCAACCAATGAGAAGTCACAATGTTTTGTTGTTCTTGTTGTACTGATACATTGTGACGACTTATACAAAGAGTTCTAGTCGTATTTTCTGACTTTCTCTCCAACCACATCCAGAGCTGCAATCACAATTCCCCCGTCACAGCGGTCAGTGACGCCCTGGGGTGTTATCACATGACACGCGGATGCTTGAGGACCCTGGAGGCGACTTCTCAAATTAATCTGATTGGTCAGTGACCCCGCGGCTCTGCACATAATGAATGTGTCAGTAGTTACCGCAGCTCCGGGGATTGCGCTCCGTCACATGTTTCCTCTTGTCAACATTGACATCATTATCTACTGCATACATGGTGTGTGATAGGAGATTAGATTGTCAGCTCCTGGGGTCAGGGATGATGGGAGTGATACATGGTGTGTGATAGGAGATTAGATTGTCAGCTCCTGGGGTCAGGGATGATGGGAGTGATACACTGTGTGTGATAGGAGATTAGATTGTCAGCTCCTGGGGTCAGGGATGATGGGAGTGATACATGGTGTGTGATAGGAGATTAGATTGTCAGCTCCTGGGGTCAGGGATGATGGGAGTGATACATGGTGTGTGATAGGAGATTAGATTGTCAGCTCCTGGGGTCAGGGATGATGGGAGTGATACACTGTGTGTGATAGGAGATTAGATTGTCAGCTCCTGGGGCCAGGGATGATGGGAATGATACACTGTGTGTGATAGGAGATTAGATTGTCAGCTCCTGGGGCCAGGGATGATGGGAATGATACACTGTGTGTGATAGGAGATTAGATTGTCAGCTCCTGGGGCCAGGGATGATGGGAGTGATAGTCTGTGTGTGATAGGAGATTAGATTGTCAGCTCCTGGGGTCAGGGATGATGGGAGTGATACTCTGTGTGTGATAGGAGATTAGATTGTCAACTCCTGGGGTCAGGGATGATGGGAGTGATACATGGTGTGTGATAGGAGATTAGATTGTCAGCTCCTGGGGTCAGGGATGATGGGAGTGATACACTGTGTGTGATAGGAGATTAGATTGTCAGCTCCTGGGGCCAGGGATGATGGGAATGATACACTGTGTGTGATAGGAGATTAGATTGTAAGCTCCTGGGGCCAGGGATGATGGGAGTGATAGTCTGTGTGTGATAGGAGATTAGATTGTCAGCTCCTGGGGTCAGGGATGATGGGAGTGATACTCTGTGTGTGATAGGAGATTAGATTGTCAGCTCCTGGGGTCAGGGATGATGGGAGTGATACATGGTGTGTGATAGGAGATTAGATTGTCAGCTCCCGGGGTCAGGGATGATGGGAGTGATACACTGTGTGTGATAGGAGATTAGATTGTCAGCTCCCGGGGTCAGGGATGATTGGAGTGATACACTGTGTGTGTGATAGGAGAATAGATTGTCAGCTCCCGGAGTCAGGGATGATGGGAGTGATACTCTGTGTGTGATCGGAGATTAGATTGTGAGCTCCTGGGGTCAGGGATGATGGGAGTGATACACTGTGTGTGATAGGAGATTAGATTGTGAGCTCCTGGGGTCAGGGATGATGGGAGTGATACACTGTGTGTGATAGGAGATTAGATTGTCAGCTCCTGGGCCCAGGGATGATGGGAGCGATACTCTGTGTGTGATAGGAGATTAGATTGTCAGCTCCTGGGGTCAGGGATGATGGGAGTGATACATGGTGTGTGATAGGAGATTAGATTGTCAGCTCCTGGGGTCAGGGATGATGGGAGTGATACAATGGGGGTCATTTATTAAGGGCCCGATTCGCGTTTTCCCGACGTGTTACCCGAATATTTCCGTTTTGCGCCGCTTGTACTTAAATTGCCCCGGGATTTTGGCGCACGCGATCGGATTGTGGCGCATCGGCGCTGGCATGCGCGCGACGGAAATCGGGGGGCGTGGCCGAACGAAAACCCGACGTATTCGGAAAAACCGCCGCATTTAAAAACCGAAAATGTGTCGCATAAGGACCGCTTACCTTCACCTGGTCCAGCTCGGTGCATTCCGGCGCGATGAGTTTACTTTCAGCGCAGCAGCGCCACCTGGTGGACGGCGGAAGAACTACCTTATTAAATCCCGGCCGGACCCGAATCCAGAGCGGAGAAGCCGCCGCTGGAACGCGAATGGACCGGGTAAGTAAATTTGCCCCATTGTGTGTAATAGGAGATTAGATTGTGAGCTCCTGGGGTCAGGGATGATGGGAGTGATACACTGTGTGTGATAGGAGATTAGATTGTCAGCTCCCGGGGTCAGGGATGATGGGAGTGATACATTGTGTATGATAGGAGATCAGATTGTAAGCTCCTGGGGTCAGAGAAGATGGGAGTGATACATTCGGGCTCATTTACTATCGGACCCCTTTTTGTCGGGTTTCCCGACGATTTTCATTTTGTGGCGAATTGCCCCCGGATGCAGGAACTGTTGGCGAATCACGCCGGACCAGAATCCTCATTGGACAATGCACCGCGGGATTGCGACAGGACCGGGTAAGTTAATCTGCCCTAATGTGTGTGATAGGTCAGGTAGGATGGTACTCCCCCTGGTGCAGTACTAGTGGTGTCCTGCGGGTGTCAGTGGTGAGTTGCCCTGCCTCTGGGGGTCACTTGTGTGCAGACCTCCCCTTTAAGCCGTCTCCTCCATGTTCTCTGGATGAGTTTTACACTTTCCTCATCATGTTTCATGTTTTCTGATGATGATTATTTTGGTCGCCTCATTGTTGCGTTTTGCTTTTCGCTGCTGAGGGTTTGTAACAAAGGCAGGGTCCCGGGGGGAGCGCATTTACATGCAGGGAGTGACGCCTGGGGACGGGATAATTGCTAATGCATATTTATGTGGCAGGAATTTGCCATTTGTTTGGTTGGTGCGGGGCGACCTTTCTATCCGGATAAATAGGAATCAGCTGTGATGGAGGAGAGATCGCGCAGATATATCATTAAACGCGCGGCCGCTGACCCGGCCCTCCCCGAACATTACACCAGCGCTAATGGAAGAGCCATTAATGGACGCAGGTGGAGAACTTCTCCAAAAGTATCGCCAAGGTCAGTGCGCGGGGCGGACAGCGCCAAAAAGTGCAAGCGAATGGGGCAAACGGAGAGGCAGCTGCACGAGACCCATCCCCTGCTCTGCCGAATGATGAATACAACTCCAGGGGAGCAGTGAGGACTGACACAGGGGGAGGGGCTAATATTACACTACAGATCGGGGGATACAATGTATCAGCTACAGTCACCCACAATCCCCTGCTCTGCCGAATGATGAATACAACTCCAGGGGAGCAGTGAGGACTGACACAGGGGGAGGGGCTAATATTACACTACAGATCAGGGGGATACAATGTATCAGCTACAGTCACCCACAATCCCCTGCTCTGCCGAATGATGAATACAACTCCAGGGGAGCAGTGAGGACTGACACAGGGGGAGGGGCTAGTATTACAGTACAGATCGGGGGATACAATGTATCAGCTACAGTCACCCACAATCCCCTGCTCTGCCGAATGATGAATACAACTCCAGGGGAGCAGTGAGGACTGACACAGGGGGAGGGGCTAATATTACACTACAGATCAGGGGGATACAATGTATCAGCTACAGTCACCCACAATCCCCTGCTCTGCCGAATGATGAATACAACTCCAGGGGAGCAGTGAGGACTGACACAGGGGGAGGGGCTAATATTACACTACAGATCGGGGGATACAATGTATCAGCTACAGTCACCCACAATCCCCTGCTCTGCCGAATGATGAATACAACTCCAGGGGGGCAGTGAGGACTGACACAGGGGGAGGGGTTAGTATTACAGTACAGATCGGGGGATACAATGTATCAGCTACAGTCACCCACAATCCCCTGCTCTGCCGGAACATGAATACAACTCCAGGGGGGCAGTGAGGACTGACACAGGGGGAGGGGCTAATATTACACTACAGATCGGGGGATACAATGTATCAGCTACAGTCACCCACAATCCCCTGCTCTGCCGAATGATGAATACAACTCCAGGGGAGCAGTGAGGACTGACACAGGGGGAGGGGTTAGTATTACAGTACAGATCGGGGGATACAATGTATCAGCTACAGTCACCCACAATCCCCTGCTCTGCCGAATGATGAATACAACTCCAGGGGGGCAGTGAGGACTGACACAGGGGGAGGGGCTAATATTACACTACAGATCGGGGGATACAATGTATCAGCTATAGTCACCCACAATCCCCTGCTCTGCCGAATGATGAATACAACTCCAGGGTGGCAGTGAGGACTGACACAGGGGGAGGGGCTAATATTACACTACAGATCGGGGGATACAATGTATCAGCTACAGTCACCCACAATCCCCTGCTCTGCCGAATGATGAATACAACTCCAGGGGGGCAGTGAGGACTGACACAGGGGGAGGGGCTAATATTACACTACAGATCGGGGGATACAATGTATCAGCTACAGTCACCCACAATCCCCTGCTCTGCCGAATGATGAATACAACTCCAGGGGGGCAGTGAGGACTGACACAGGGGGAGGGGCTAATATTACAATACAGATCAGGGGGATACAATGTATCAGCTACAGTCACCCACAATCCCCTGCTCTGCCGAATGATGTATACAACTCCAGGGGGGCAGTGAGGACTGACACAGGGGGAGGGGCTAATATTACACTACAGATCGGGGGATACAATGTATCAGCTACAGTCACCCACAATCCCCTGCTCTGCCGAATGATGAATACAACTCCAGGGGGGCAGTGAGGACTGACACAGGGGGAGGGGCTAATATTACACTACAGATCGGGGGATACAATGTATCAGCTACAGTCACCCACAATCCCCTGCTCTGCCGAATGATGAATACAACTCCAGGGGGGCAGTGAGGACTGACACAGGGGGAGGGGCTAATATTACACTACAGATCGGGGGATACAATGTATCAGCTACAGTCACCCACAATCCCCTGCTCTGCCGAATGATGAATACAACTCCAGGGGGGCAGTGAGGACTGACACAGGGGGAGGGGCTAATATTACACTACAGATCGGGGGATACAATGTATCAGCTACAGTCACCCACAATCCCCTGCTCTGCCGAATGATGAATACAACTCCAGGGGGGCAGTGAGGACTGACACAGGGGGAGGGGCTAATATTACACTACAGATCGGGGGATACAATGTATCAGCTACAGTCACCCACAATCCCCTGCTCTGCCGAATGATGAATACAACTCCAGGGGGGCAGTGAGGACTGACACAGTCCATCTGTAGATGAGATGATCTGTAGATGAGATGATCTGTAGTTGAGATGATCTGCGGCGGACTGTGCTTTTGGCTGATGACTGTGATAGTAATGAGCCCCGGCTGGAGGTAAGTGACATCGTTCCCCGGTTCCTGTCACATCAAATCTTCATTCCCTCAGTGACAGCGACCGCTGGGAGGAGGCGAGACGGACGCCGGATTAATGAGACGCACAACGCACGAAGGAGATGTCACATCCACTACACGTCCCCAAACATCTCCATACACTCCTGCCCCAAGGGCCCCCTAGCTGCCACTAATACCCCCCAATACCAGGGACTGCCCCACCCAACGCTAATACCCCCCAATACCAGGGACTGTCCCACCCAACGCTAATACCCCCCAATACCAGGGACTGCCCCACCCAACGATAATACCCCCCCCCCCATACCAGGGACTGTCCCACCCAACGCTAATATCTCCCAATACCAGGGACTGCCCCACCCAACGCTAATACCCCCCAATACCAGGGACTGCCCCACCCAACGATAATACCCCCCCCCCCCCGATACCAGGGACTGTCCCACCCAACGCTAATATCTCCCAATACCAGGGACTGCCCCACCCAACGCTAATACCCCCCCGATACCAGGGACTGCCCCACCCAACGCTAATACCCCCCCGATACCAGGGACTGCCCCACCCAACGCTAATAACCCCCCGATACCAGGGACTGTCCCACCCAACGCTAATATCCCCCAATACCAGGGACTGCCCCACCCAACGCTAATACCCCCCAATACCAGGGACTGCCCCACCCAACGATAATACCCCACCCCCCCCCGATACCAGGGACTGTCCCACCCAACGCTAATATCTCCCAATACCAGGGACTGCCCCACCCAACGCTAATACCCCCCCGATACCAGGGACTGCCCCACCCAACGCTAATATCCCCCAATACCAGGGACTGCCCCACCCAACGCTAATAACCCCCCGATACCAGGGACTGTCCCACCCAACGCTAATATCCCCCAATACCAGGGACTGCCCCACCCAACGCTAATACCCCCCCCCCCCCCCCGATACCAGGGACTGTCCCACCCAACGCTAATACCCCCAAATACCAGGGACTGCCCCACCCATCACTAATACCCCCGATACCAGGGACTGTCCCTGTTCTGTCCCCCAAGTGTCAGCGTGTCCCTGTCCTGTCCCCCAAGTGTCAGCGTGTCCCTGTCCTGTCCCCCCAAGTGTCAGCGTGTCCCTGTCCTGTCCCCCAAGTGTCAGCGTGTCCCTGTCCTGTCCCCCCAAGTGTCTGCGTGTCCCTGTCCTGTCCCCCCAAGTGTCAGCGTGTTCCTGTCCTGTCCCCCAAGTGTCAGTGTGTCCCTGTCCTATCCCCCAAGTGTCAGCGTGTCCCTGTCCTGTCCCCTATAGTGTCAGCGTGTCCCTGTCCTGTCACCCCAAGTGTCAGCGTGTCCCTGTCCTGTCCCCCAAGTGTCAGCGTGTCCATGTCCTGTCCCCTAAGTGTCAGCGTGTCCCTGTCCTGTCCCCCAAGTGTCAGCGTGTCCCTGTCCTGTCCCCCAAGTGTCAGCGTGTCCTGTCCTGTCCCCCAAGTGTCTGCGTGTTCCTGTCCCCCCAAGTGTCAGCGTGTCCCTGCCCTGTCCCCCAAGTGTCAGCGTGTCCCTGTCCTATCCCCCCAAGTGTCTGCGTGTTCCTGTCCTGCCCCCCCAAGTGTCTGCGTGTTCCTGTCCTGCCCCCCCAAGTGTCACCGTGTCCCTGTCCCCCAAGTGTCAGCGTGTCCCTGTCCTGTCCCCCCAAGTGTCAGCGTGTCCCTGTCCTGTCCCCCCAAGTGTCAGCGTGTCCCTGTCCTGTCCCCCCCAAGTGTCAGCGTGTCCCTGTCCTGTCCCCCCAAGTGTCAGCGTGTCCCCGTCCTGTCCCCCAAGTGTCAGCGTGTCCCGTCCTGTCCCCCAAGTGTCAGCGTGTCCCTGTCCTGTCCCCCCAAGTGTCAGCGTGTCCCTGTCCTGTCCCCCAAGTGTCAGCGTGTCCCTGTCCCCCAAGTGTCAGCGTGTCCCTGTTCTGTCCCCCAAGTGTCTGCGTGTCCCTGTCCTGTCCACCAAGTGTCAGCGTGTCCCTGTCCTGTACCCCCAAGTGTCAGCGTGTCCCTGTCCTGTCCCCCAAGTGTCAGCGTGTCCCTGTCCTGTCCCCCCAAGTGTCAGCGTGTCCCTGTCCTGTCCCCCCAAGTGTCAGCGTGTCCCTGTCCTGTCCCCCCAAGTGTCAGCGTGTCCCTGTCCTGTCCCTCCAAGTGTCAGCGTGTCCCTGTCCTGTCCCCCAAGTGTCAGCGTGTCCCTCTCCTGTCCCCCCAGGTGTCAGCGTGTCCCTGTCCTGTCCCCCAAGTGTCAGCGTGTCCTGTCCTGTCCCCCCAAGTGTCAGCGTGTCCCTGTCCTGTCCCCCAAGTGTCAGCGTGTCCCTGTCCTGTCCCCCAAGTGTCAGCGTGTCCCTGTCCTGTCCCCCCAAGTGTCAGCGTGTCCCTGTCCTGTCCCCCCAAGTGTCAGCGTGTCCCTGTCCTGTCCCCCCAAGTGTCAGCGTGTCCCTGTCCTGTCCCCCAAGTGTCAGCGTGTCCCCGTCCTGTCCCCCCAAGTGTCAGCGTGTCCCTGTCCTGTCCCCCCAAGTGTCAGCGTGTCCCTGTCCTGTCCCCCCAAGTGATCCGCAATGACACGAGTCTTCTGTGCGCTCTGTTACTATGTAACCTCCATCCTGCGGGCAGCGCCGTGCACCTTGCTGTATAACAACAGCCTCTCTGCAGCAGCCACAGATTCAGCGCAGAGAATGGGGATACGTTATGTCTGTCCTTGTTATGTGGGTCAGCTCGCACCGCGCTGTATTGTAACGGGACAAAGCATCTACCATATCATACGTATATAATACCGCAATACTACATCACCACAGAGGAGCCGCAAAATAATACTGACCCCTGGCAGCGCATCTCCATTTACCACAACTAACATACCCAGACACAAAGTAACAGCGTAACACCGTGACATCTGCAACAATGAAACACATAACTACAAACACAAGGGCATTAACATATCTCTACCGCTATAAGAAGGGAAAGAAGAGACAACGAGATACAAACATGTTTCCTTATATCACTGGGAAATTATTATAAGATTCAATATATAAACTAACAACTCAGATTATAGGAGAAACATGCAGAGAGCAAAAAATATAACTACTATAATACTGCCCCCTATGTACAAGAATATAACTACTATAATACTGCCCCCTATGTACAAGAATATAACTACTATAATACTGCCCCCTATGTACAAGAATATAACTACTATAATACTGCCCCCTATGTACAGGGATATAACTACTATAATACTGACCCCTATGTACAGGAATATAACTACTATAATACTGCCCCCTATGTACAAGAATATAACTACTATAATACTGCCCCCTATGTACAAGAATATAACTACTATAATACTGCCCTCTATGTACAGGGATATAACTACTATAATACTGCCCCCTATGTACAGGAATATAACTACTATAATACTGCCCCCTATGTACAGGAATATAACTACTATAATACTGCCCCCTATGTACAGGAATATAACTACTATAATACTGCCCCCTATGTACAGGAATATAACTACTATAATACTGCCTCCTATGTACAGGAATATAACTACTATAATACTGCCCCCTATGTACAGGAATATAACTACTATAATACTGCCCCCTATGTACAGGAATATAACTACTATAATACTGCCCCCTATGTACAAGAATATAACTACTATAATACTGCCCCCTATGTACAAGAATATAACTACTATAATACTGCCCCCTATGTACAGGAATATAACTCCTATAATACTGCCCCCTATGTACAGGAATATAACTACTATAATACTGCCCCCTATGTACAGGGATATAACTACTATAATACTGCTCCCTATGTACAGGGATATAACTACTATAATACTGCTCCCTATGTACAGGAATATAACTACTATAATACTGCCCCCTATGTACAGGAATATAACTATTATAATACTGCCCCCTATGTACAGGACTATAACTACTATAATACTGCCCCCTATGTACAGGAATATAACTACTATAATACTGCCCCTATGTACAGGAATATAACTACTATAATACTGCCCCCTATGTACAGGGATATAACTACTATAATACTGCCCCCTATGTACAGGAATATAACTACTATAATACTGCCCCCTATGTACAAGAATATAATTACTATGATACTGCCCCCTATGTACAGGAATATAACTATTATAATACTGCCCGCTATGTACAGGGATATAACTACTATAATACTGCCCCCTATGTACAAGAATATAACTACTATAATACTGCCCCCTATGTACAGGAATATAACTACTATAATACTGCCCCCTATGTACAGGAATATAACTACTATAATACTACCCCCTATGTAGAGGAATATAACTACTATAATACTGCCCCCTATGTACAGGAATATAACTACTATAATACTGCCCCCAATGTACAGGAATATAACTACTATAATACTGCCCCCTATGTACAAGAATATAACTACTATAATACTGCCCCCTATGTACAGGAATATAACTACTATAATACTGCCCCCTATGTACAGGAATATAACTACTATAATACTGCCCCCTATGTACAAGAATATAACTACTATAATACTACCCCCTATGTAGAGGAATATAACTACTATAATACTGCCCCCTATGTACAAGAATACAACTACTATAATACTGCCCCCTATGTACAAGAATACAACTACTATAATACTGCCCCCTATGTACAGGAATATAACTACTATAATACTGCCCCCTATGTACAAGAATATAACTACTATAATACTGCCCCCTATGTACAGGAATATAACTACTATAATACTGCCCCCTATGTACAAGAATATAACTACTATCATACTGCCCCTATGTACAGGAATATAACTACTATAATACTGCCCCCTATGTACAGGAATATAACTACTATAATACTGCCCCCTATGTACAGGAATATAACTACTATAATGCTGCCCCCTATGTACAAGAATATAACTACTATAATACTGCCCCCTATGTACAGGAATATAACTACTATAATGCTGCCCCCTATGTACAAGAATATAACTACTATAATACTGCCCCCTATGTACAAGAATATAACTACTATAATACTGCCCCCTATGTACAGGAATATAACTACTATAATACTGCCCCCTATGTACAGGAATAGAACTACTATAATACTGCCCCCTATGTACAGGAATATAACTACTATAATACTGCCCCCTATGTACAGGAATATAACTACTATAATACTGCCCCCTATGTACAGGAATATAACTACTATAATACTGCCCCATATGTACAGGAATATAACTACTATAATACTGCCCCCTATGTACAGGAATATAACTACTATAATACTGCCCCCTATGTACAGGAATATAACTACTATAATACTGCCCCCTGTGTACAGGAATATAACTACTATAATACTGCCCCCTATGTACAAGAATATAACTACTATAATACTGCCTCCTATGTACAGGGATATAACTACTATAATACTGCCCCCTATGTACAATAATATAACTACTATAATACTGCCCCCTATGTACAGGGATATAACTACTATAATACTGCCCCCTATGTACAGGAATATAACTACTATAATACTGCCCCCTATGTACAGGAATATAACTACTATACTACTGCCACTATATACAGGAATATAACTACTATAATACTACCTCCTATGTACAAGAATATAACTACTATAATACTGCCTCCTATGTACAGGAATATAACTACTATAATACTGCCCCCTATGTACAAGAATATAACTACTATAATACTGCCCCCTATGTACAGGAATATAACTACTATAATACTGCCCCCTATGTACAGGAATATAACTACTATAATACTGCCCCCTATGTACAGGGATATAACTACTATAATACTGCCCCCTATGTACAGGAATATAACTACTATAATACTGCCCCCTATGTACAAGAATATAACTACTATAATACTGCCCCCTATGTACAGGAATATAACTACTATAATACTGCCCCCTATGTACAAGAATATAACTACTATAATACTGCCCCCTATGTACAGGGATATAACTGCTATAATACTGCCCCCTATGTACAGGAATATAACTATTATAATACTGCCCCCTATGTACAGGAATATAACTACTATAATACTGCCCCCTATGTACAGGAATATAACTACTATAATACTGCTCCCTATGTACAGGAATATAACTACTATAATACTGCCCCCTATGTACAAGAATATAATTACTATGATACTGCCCCCTATGTACAGGAATATAACTACTATAATACTGCCCGCTATGTACAGGGATATAACTACTATAATACTGCCCCCTATGTACAGGAATATAACTACTATAATACTGCCCCCTATGTACAGGAATATAAATACTATAATACTGCCCCCTATGTACAGGAATATAACTACTATAATACTACCCCCTATGTAGAGGAATATAACTACTATAATACTGACCTCTATGTACAGGAATATAACTACTATAATACTGCCCCCAATGTACAGGAATATAACTACTATAATACTGCCCCCTATGTACAAGAATATAACTACTATAATACTGCCCCCTATGTACAGGAATATAACTACTATAATACTGCCCCCTATGTACAGGAATATAACTACTATAATACTGCCCCCTATGTACAAGAATATAACTACTATAATACTACCCCCTATGTAGAGGAATATAACTACTATAATACTGCCCCCTATGTACAAGAATACAACTACTATAATACTGCCCCCTATGTACAAGAATACAACTACTATAATACTGCCCCCTATGTACAGGAATATAACTACTATAATACTGCCCCCTATGTACAAGAATATAACCACTATAATACTGCCCCCTATGTACAGGAATATAACTACTATAATACTGCCCCCTATGTACAAGAATATAACTACTATCATACTGCCCCTATGTACAGGAATATAACTACTATAATACTGCCCCCTATGTACAGGAATATAACTACTATAATACTGCCCCCCTATGTACAGGAATATAACTACTATAATGCTGCCCCCTATGTACAAGAATATAACTACTATAATACTGCCTCCTATGTACAGGGATATAACTACTATAATACTGCCCCCTATGTACAATAATATAACTACTATAATACTGCCCCCTATGTACAGGGATATAACTACTATAATACTGCCCCCTATGTACAGGAATATAACTACTATAATACTGCCCCCTATGTACAGGAATATAACTACTATACTACTGCCACTATATACAGGAATATAACTACTATAATACTACCTCCTATGTACAAGAATATAACTACTATAATACTGCCTCCTATGTACAGGAATATAACTACTATAATACTGGGCCCTATGTACAGGAATATAACTACTATAATACTGCCCCCTATGTACAAGAATATAACTACTATAATACTGCCCCCTATGTACAAGAATATAACTACTATAATACTGCCCCCTATGTACAAGAATATAACTACTATAATACTGCCTCCTATGTACAGGAATATAACTACTATAATACTGCCTCCTATGTACAAGAATATAACTTCTATAATACTGCCCCCTATGTACAAGAATATAACTACTATAATACTGCCCCCTATGTACAAGAATATAACTACTATAATACTGCCCCCTATGTACAGGAATATAACTACTATAATACTGCCCCCTATGTACAGGAATATAACTACTATAATACTGCCCCCTGTGTACAGGGATATAACTACTATAATACTGCCCCTATGTACAGGAATATAACTACTATAATACTGCCCCCTATGTACAGGAATATAACTACTATAATACTGCCTCCTATGTACAGGAATATAACTACTATAATACTGCCCCCTATGTACATGAATATAACTACTATAATACTGCCCCCTATGTACAGGAATATAATTACTATAATACTGCCCCCTATGTACAGGAATATAACTACTATAATACTGCCTCCTATGTACAGGAATATAACTACTATAATACTGCCCCCTATGTACAGGAATTTAACTACTATAATACTGCCCCTATGTACAGAGATATAACTACTATAATACTGCCCCCTATGTACAGGAATATAACTACTGTAATACTGCCCCCTATGTACAGGAATATAACTACTATAATACTGCCTCCTATGTACAGAGATATAACTACTATAATACTGCCCCCTATGTACAGGAATATAACTACTATAATACTGCCCCCTATGTACAGGGATATAACTACTATAATACTGCCTCCTATGTACAAGAATATAACTACTATAATACTGCTCCCTATGTACAAGAATATAACTACTATAATACTGCCCCCTATGTACAAGAATATAACTACTATAATACTGCCCCCTATGTACAGGGATATAACTACTATAATACTGCCTCCTATGTACAGGAATATAACTACTATAATACTGCCTCCTATGTACAAGAATATAACTACTATAATACTGCCCCCTATGTACAAGAATATAACTACTATAATACTGCCCACTATGTACAAGAATATAACTACTATAATACTGCCCCCTATGTACAAGAATATAACTACTATAATACTGCCCCATATGTACAAGAATATAACTACTATAATTTTGCCCCCTATGTACAAGAATATAACTACTATAATACTGCCCCCTATGTACAGGAATATAACTACTATAATACTGCCCCCTATGTACAAGAATATAACTACTATAATACTGCCCTCTATGTACAGGAATATAACTACTATAATACTGCCCCCTATGTACAGGAATATAACTACTATAATACTGCCCCCTATGTACAGGGATATAACTACTATAATACTGCCCCCTATGTACAAGAATATAACTACTATAATACTGCTCCCTATGTACAGGAATATAACTACTATAATACTGCCCCCTATGTACAGGAATATAACTACTATAATACTGCCCCCTATGTACAAGAATATAACTACTATAATACTGCCCCCTATGTACAAGAATATAACTACTATAATACTGCCCCCTATGTACAGGAAAATAACTACTATAATACTGCTCCCCATGTACAGGAATATAACTACTATAATACTGCCCCCTATGTACAGGCATATAACTACTATAATACTGCCCCCAATGTACAGGAATATAACTACTATAATGCTGCCCCCTATGTACAGAAGTATAACTACTATAATACTGCCCCCTATGTACAGGAATATAACTACTATAATACTGCCCCCTATGTACAGGAATATAACTACTATAATACTGCCCCCTATGTACAAGAATATAACTACTATAATACTGCACCCTATGTACAGGAATATAACTACTATAATACTGCCCTCTATGTACAGGAATATAACTACTATAATACTGCACCCTATGTACAGGAATATAACTACTATAATACTGCCCCCTATGTACAGGAATATAACTACTATAATACTGCCCTCTATGTACAAGAATATAACTACTATAATACTGCCCCCTATGTACAGGAATATAACTACTATAATACTGCCCCCTATGTACAAGGATATAACTACTATAATACTGCCCCCTATGTACAGGAATATAACTACTATAATACTGCCCCCTATGTACATGTATATAACTACTATAATACTGCCCCCTATGTACAGAAATATAACTACTATAATACTGCCCCCTATGTACAAGAATATAACTACTATAATACTGCCTCCTATGTACAAGAATATAACTACTATAATACTGCCCCCTATGTACAAGAATATAACTACTATAATACTGCCCCCTATGTACAGGAATATAACTACTATAATACTGCTCCCTATGTACAGGAATATAACTACTATAATACTGCCCCCTATGTACAGGAATATAACTACTATAATACTGCCTCCTATGTACAGGAATATAACTACTATAATACTGCTCCCTATGTACAGGAATATAACTACTATAATACTGCCCCCTATGTACAGGAATATAACTACTATAATACTGCCTCCTATGTACAGGAATATAACTACTATAATACTGCTCCCTATGTACAGGAATATAACTACTATAATACTGCTCCCTATGTACAGGAATATAACTACTATAATACTGCCCCCTGTGTACAGGGATATAACTACTATAATACTGCCCCTATGTACAGGAATATAACTACTATAATACTGCCCCCTATGTACAGGAATATAACTACTATAATACTGCCTCCTATGTACAGGAATATAACTACTATAATACTGCCCCCTATGTACATGAATATAACTACTATAATACTGCCCCCTATGTACAGGAATATAATTACTATAATACTGCCCCCTATGTACAGGAATATAACTACTATAATACTGCCTCCTATGTACAGGAATATAACTACTATAATACTGCCCCCTATGTACAGGAATTTAACTACTATAATACTGCCCCTATGTACAGAGATATAACTACTATAATACTGCCCCCTATGTACAGGAATATAACTACTGTAATACTGCCCCCTATGTACAGGAATATAACTACTATAATACTGCCTCCTATGTACAGAGATATAACTACTATAATACTGCCCCCTATGTACAGGAATATAACTACTATAATACTGCCCCCTATGTACAGGGATATAACTACTATAATACTGCCTCCTATGTACAAGAATATAACTACTATAATACTGCTCCCTATGTACAAGAATATAACTACTATAATACTGCCCCCTATGTACAAGAATATAACTACTATAATACTGCCCCCTATGTACAGGGATATAACTACTATAATACTGCCTCCTATGTACAGGAATATAACTACTATAATACTGCCTCCTATGTACAAGAATATAACTACTATAATACTGCCCCCTATGTACAAGAATATAACTACTATAATACTGCCCACTATGTACAAGAATATAACTACTATAATACTGCCCCCTATGTACAAGAATATAACTACTATAATACTGCCCCATATGTACAAGAATATAACTACTATAATACTGCCCCCTATGTACAAGAATATAACTACTATAATACTGCCCCCTATGTACAGGAATATAACTACTATAATACTGCCCCCTATGTACAAGAATATAACTACTATAATACTGCCCTCTATGTACAGGAATATAACTACTATAATACTGCCCCCTATGTACAGGAATATAACTACTATAATACTGCCCCCTATGTACAGGGATATAACTACTATAATACTGCCCCCTATGTACAAGAATATAACTACTATAATACTGCTCCCTATGTACAGGAATATAACTACTATAATACTGCCCCCTATGTACAGGAATATAACTACTATAATACTGCCCCCTATGTACAAGAATATAACTACTATAATACTGCCCCCTATGTACAAGAATATAACTACTATAATACTGCCCCCTATGTACAGGAAAATAACTACTATAATACTGCTCCCCATGTACAGGAATATAACTACTATAATACTGCCCCCTATGTACAGGCATATAACTACTATAATACTGCCCCCAATGTACAGGAATATAACTACTATAATGCTGCCCCCTATGTACAGAAGTATAACTACTATAATACTGCCCCCTATGTACAGGAATATAACTACTATAATACTGCCCCCTATGTACAGGAATATAACTACTATAATACTGCCCCCTATGTACAAGAATATAACTACTATAATACTGCACCCTATGTACAGGAATATAACTACTATAATACTGCCCTCTATGTACAGGAATATAACTACTATAATACTGCACCCTATGTACAGGAATATAACTACTATAATACTGCCCCCTATGTACAGGAATATAACTACTATAATACTGCCCTCTATGTACAAGAATATAACTACTATAATACTGCCCCCTATGTACAGGAATATAACTACTATAATACTGCCCCCTATGTACAAGGATATAACTACTATAATACTGCCCCCTATGTACAGGAATATAACTACTATAATACTGCCCCCTATGTACATGTATATAACTACTATAATACTGCCCCCTATGTACAGAAATATAACTACTATAATACTGCCCCCTATGTACAAGAATATAACTACTATAATACTGCCTCCTATGTACAAGAATATAACTACTATAATACTGCCCCCTATGTACAAGAATATAACTACTATAATACTGCCCCCTATGTACAGGAATATAACTACTATAATACTGCTCCCTATGTACAGGAATATAACTACTATAATACTGCCCCCTATGTACAGGAATATAACTACTATAATACTGCCTCCTATGTACAGGAATATAACTACTATAATACTGCTCCCTATGTACAGGAATATAACTACTATAATACTGCCCCCTATGTACAGGAATATAACTACTATAATACTGCCTCCTATGTACAGGAATATAACTACTATAATACTGCTCCCTATGTACAGGAATATAACTACTATAATACTGCTCCCTATGTACAGGAATATAACTACTATAATACTGCCCCCTATGTACAGGAATATAACTACTATAATACTGCCTCCTATGTACAGGAATATAACTACTATAATACTGCCCCCTATGTACAGGAATATAACTACTATAATACTGCCTCCTATGTACAGGAATATAACTACTATAATACTGCCCCCTATGTACAGGAATATAACTACTATAATACTGCCCCCTATGTACAGGAATGTAACTACTATAAAACTGCCCCTATGTACAGGAATATAACTACTATAATACTGCCCCCTATGTACATGTATATAACTACTATAATACTGCCCCCTATGTACAGAAATATAACTACTATAATACTGCCCCCTATGTACAAGAATATAACTACTATAATACTGCCTCCTATGTACAAGAATATAACTACTATAATACTGCCCTATGTACAGGAATATAACTACTATAATACTGCCCCCTATGTACAGGAATATAACTACTATAATACTGCCCCTATGTACAGGAATATAACTACTATAATACTGCCCCCTATGTACAGGGATATAACTACTATAATACTGCCCCCTATGTACAGGAATATAACTACTATAATACTGCCCCCTATGTACAGGAATATAACTACTATAATACTGCCCCCTATGTACAAGAATAAAATTACTATAATACAGCCCCCTATGTACAAGAATATAACTATTATAATACTGCCCCCTATGTACAGGAATATAACTACTATAATACTGCCCCCTATGTACAGGAATATAACTACTATAATACTGCCCCCTATGTACAAGAATATAACTACTATAATACTGCCCCCTATGTACAGGAATATAACTACTATAATACTGCCCCCTATGTACAAGAATATAACTACTATAATACTGCCTCCTATGTACAGGAATAAATCTACTATAATACTGCCCCTATGTACAGGAATATAACTACTATAATACTGCCCCGTATGTACAGGAATACAAGTACTATAATACTGCCCCCTATGTACAGGAATATAACTACTATAATACTGCCCCCTATGTACAGGAATATAACTACTATAATACTGTCCCCTATGTACAAGAATATAACTACTATAATACTGCTCCCTATGTACAGGAATATAACTACTATAATACTGCCCCCTACGTACAGGAATATAACTACTATATTACTGCTCCCTATGTACAGGAATATAACTACTATAATACTGCCCCCTACGTACAGGAATATAACTACTATAATACTGCCTCCTATGTACAGGGATATAACTACTATAATACTGCCCCCTATGTACAAGAATATAACTACTATAATACTGCCCCCTACGTACAGGAATATAACTACTATAATACTGCCTCCTATGTACAGGAATATAACTACTATAATAAAGCTCCCTATGTACAGGAATATAACTACTATAATACTGACTCCTATGTACAGGGATATAACTACTATAATACTGCTCCCTATGTACAGGAATATAACTACTATAATACTGACTCCTATGTATAGGAATATAACTACTATAATACTGCCCCCTATGTACAGGAATATAACTACTATAATACTGCCCCCTATGTACAGGAATATAACTACTATAATACTGTCCCCTATATACAGGAATATAACTACTATAATACTGCCCCCTATGTACAGGAATATAACTACTATAATACTGCCCCCTATGTACAAGAATATAACTACTATAATACTGCCCCTATGTACAGGAAGATAACTACTATAATACTGCCCCCTATGTACAAGAATATAACTACTATAATACTGCCCCCTATGTACAAGAATATAACTACTATAATACTGCCCCCTATGTACAGGAATATAACTACTATAATACTGCCCCCTATGTACAGGAATATAACTACTATAATACTGCCCCCTATGTACAGGGATATAACTACTATAATACTGCCCCTATGTACAAGAATATAACTACTATAATACTGCCCCCTATGTACAGGAATATAACTACTATAATACTGCCCCATATGTACAAGAATATAACTGCTATAATACTGCTCCCTATGTACAGGAATATAACTACTATAATACTGCCCCCTATGTACAGGGATATAACTACTATAATACTGCCCCCTATGTACAGGAATATAACTACTATAATACTGCCCCCTATGTACAGGGATATAACTACTATAATACTGCCCCCTATGTACAGGGATATAACTACTATAATACTGCTCCCTATGTACAGGAATATAACTACTATAATACTGCCCCCTATGTACAGGGATATAACTACTATAATACTGCCCCCTATGTACAGGAATATAACTACTATAATACTGCCCCATATGTACAAGAATATAACTGCTATAATACTGCTCCCTATGTACAGGAATATAACTACTATAATACTGCTCCCTATGTACAGGAATATAACTACTATAATACTGCCCCCTATGTACAGGGATATAACTACTATAATACTGCCCCTATGTACAAGAATATAACTACTATAATACTGCCCCCTATGTACAGGAATATAACTACTATAATACTGCCCCCTATGTACAAGAATATAACTACTATAATACTGCCCCCTATGTACAGGAATATAACTACTATAATACTGCCCCCTATGTACAGGAATATAACTACTATAATACTGCCCCCTATGTACAGGGATATAACTACTATAATACTGCCCCCTATGTACAGGGATATAACTACTATAATACTGCCCCCTATGTACAGGAATATAACTACTATAATACTGCCTCCTATGTACAGGAATATAACTACTATAATACTGCCCCCTATTTACAGGGATATAACTACTATAATACTGCCCCCTATGTACAGGAATATAACTACTATAACACTGCCCCCTATGTACAGGGATATAACTACTATAATACTGCCCCCTATGTACAGGAATATAACTACTATAATACTGCCCCCTATGTACAGGAATATAACTACTATAATACTGCCCCCTATGTACAGAAATAAAACTACTATAATACTGCCCCGTATGTACAGGAATACAAGTACTATAATACTGCCCCCTATGTACAGGAATATAACTACTATAATACTGCCTCCTATGTACAAGAATATAACTACTATAATACTGCCCCCTATGTACAGGAATATAACTACTATAATACTGCCCCCTATGTACAGGAATATAACTGCTATGATACTTCCCCCTATGTACAAGAATATAACTACTATAATACTGCCCCCTATGTACAGGAATATAACTACTATAATACTGCCCCCTATGTACAGGAATATAACTACTATAATACTGCCCCCTATGTACAGGGATATAACTACTATAATACTGCCCCCTATGTACAGGAATATAACTACTATAATACTGCCCCCTATGTACAAGAATATAACTACTATAATACTGCCCCCTATGTACAAGAATATAACTACTATAATACTGCCCCCTATGTACAGGAATATAACTACTATAATACTGCCCCCTATGTACAGGAATATAACTACTATAATACTGCCCCCTATGTACAGGGATATAACTACTATAATACTGCCCCCTATGTACAGGGATATAACTACTATAATACTGCCCCCTATGTACAGGAATATAACTACTATAATACTGCCTCCTATGTACAGGAATATAACTACTATAATACTGCCCCCTATTTACAGGGATATAACTACTATAATACTGCCCCCTATGTACAGGAATATAACTACTATAACACTGCCCCCTATGTACAGGGATATAACTACTATAATACTGCCCCCTATGTACAGGAATATAACTACTATAATACTGCCCCCTATGTACAGGAATATAACTACTATAATACTGCCCCCTATGTACAGAAATAAAACTACTATAATACTGCCCCGTATGTACAGGAATACAAGTACTATAATACTGCCCCCTATGTACAGGAATATAACTACTATAATACTGCCTCCTATGTACAAGAATATAACTACTATAATACTGCCCCCTATGTACAGGAATATAACTACTATAATACTGCCCCCTATGTACAGGAATATAACTGCTATGATACTTCCCCCTATGTACAAGAATATAACTACTATAATACTGCCCCCTATGTACAGGAATATAACTACTATAATACTGCCCCCTATGTACAGGAATATAACTACTATAATACTGCCCCTATGTACAGGAATATAACTACTATATTACTGCTCCCTATGTACAGGAATATAACTACTATAATACTGCTCCCTATGTACAGGAATATAACTACTATAATACTGCCCCCTATGTACAGGAATATAACTACTATTATACTGCCTCCTATGTACAAGAATATAACTAGTATATTACTGCTCCCTATGTACAGGAATATAACTACTATTTTACTGCTCCCTATGTACAAGAATATAACTACTATAATACTGCCCCCTATGTACAGGGATATAACTACTATAATACTGTCCCCTATGTACAAGAATATAACTACTATAATACTGCCCCCTATGTACAGGAATATAACTACTATAATACTGCCCCTTATGTACAGGAATATAACTACTATAATACTGCCCCCTACGTACAGGAATATAACTACTATAATACTGCCCCCTATGTACAGGAATATAACTACTATAATACTACCCCCTATGTACAAGAAAATAGCTACTATAATACTGCCCCTATGTACAGGAATATAACTACTATAATACTGCTCCCTATGTGAAGGAATATAACTACTATAATACTGCCCCCTACGTACAGGAATATAACTACTATAATACTGCCCCCTATGTACAGGAATATAACTACTATAATACTGCCCCCTATGTACAGGAATATAACTACTATAATACTACCCCCTATGTTCAAGAATATAGCTACTATAATACTGCCCCCTATGTACAGGAATATAACAACTATAATACTGCCTCCTATGTACAGGAATATAACTACTATAATACTGCCCCCTATGTACAGGAATATAACTACTATAATACTGCCCCCTATGTACAGGAATATAACTACTATAATACTGCCTCCTATGTACAGGAATATAACTACTATAATACTGCCCCCTATGTACAAGAATATAACTACTATAATACTGCCCCCTATGTACAGGAATATAACTACTATAATACTGCCCCCTATATACAGGAATATAACTACTATAATACTGCCCCCTATGTACAGGTATATAACTACTATAATACTGCCCCCTATGTACAAGAATATAACTACTATAATACTGCCCCCTATGTACAAGAATATAACTACTATAATACTGCCCCCTATGTACAGGTATATAACTACTATAATACTGCCCCCTATGTACAAGAATATAACTACTATAATACTGCCCCCTATGTACAAGAATATAACTACTATAATACTGCCCCCTATGTACAGGGATATAACTACTATAATACTGCCCCCTATGTACAAGAATATAACTACTATAATACTGCCCCCTATGTACAGGTATATAACTACTATATTACTGCCCCCTATGTACAAGAATATAACTACTATAATACTGCCCCTATGTACAGGAATATAACTACTATAATACTGCCCTATATGTACAGGAATATAACTACTATAATACTGCCCCCTATGTACAAGAATATAACTACTATAATACTGCCCCTATGTACAGGAATATAACTACTATAATACTGCCCCTATGTACAGGAATATAACTACTATAATACTGCCCCCTATGTACAAGAATATAACTACTATAATACTGCCCCCTATGTACAGGAATATAACTACTATAATACTGCCTCCTATGTACAGGTATATAACTACTATAATACTGCCCCCTATGTACAAGAATATAACTACTATAATACTGCCCCCTATGTACAGGAATATAACTACTATAATACTGCCCCCTATGTACAGGAATATAACTACTATAATACTGCCCCCTATGTACAAGAATATAACTACTATAATACTACCCCCTATGTAGAGGAATATAACTACTATAATACTGCCCCCTATGTACAAGAATACAACTACTATAATACTGCCCCCTATGTACAAGAATACAACTACTATAATACTGCCCCCTATGTACAGGAATATAACTACTATAATACTGCCCCCTATGTACAGGAATATAACTACTATAATACTGCCCCCTATGTACAAGAATATAACTACTATAATACTGCCCCCTATGTACAGGAATATAACTACTATAATACTGCCCCCTATGTACAAGAATATAACTACTATCATACTGCCCCTATGTACAGGAATATAACTACTATAATACTGCCCCCTATGTACAGGAATATAACTACTATAATACTGCCCCCTATGTACAGGAATATAACTACTATAATACTGCCCCCCTATGTACAGGAATATAACTACTATAATGCTGCCCCCTATGTACAAGAATATAACTACTATAATACTGCCTCCTATGTACAGGGATATAACTACTATAATACTGCCCCCTATGTACAATAATATAACTACTATAATACTGCCCCCTATGTACAGGGATATAACTACTATAATACTGCCCCCTATGTACAGGAATATAACTACTATAATACTGCCCCCTATGTACAGGAATATAACTACTATACTACTGCCACTATATACAGGAATATAACTACTATAATACTACCTCCTATGTACAAGAATATAACTACTATAATACTGCCTCCTATGTACAGGAATATAACTACTATAATACTGGGCCCTATGTACAGGAATATAACTACTATAATACTGCCCCCTATGTACAAGAATATAACTACTATAATACTGCCCCCTATGTACAAGAATAAAACTACTATAATACTGCCCCCTATGTACAAGAATATAACTACTATAATACTGCCTCCTATGTACAGGAATATAACTACTATAATACTGCCTCCTATGTACAAGAATATAACTTCTATAATACTGCCCCCTATGTACAAGAATATAACTACTATAATACTGCCCCCTATGTACAAGAATATAACTACTATAATACTGCCCCCTATGTACAGGAATATAACTACTATAATACTGCCCCCTATGTACAGGAATATAACTACTATAATACTGCCCCCTGTGTACAGGGATATAACTACTATAATACTGCCCCTATGTACAGGAATATAACTACTATAATACTGCCCCCTATGTACAGGAATATAACTACTATAATACTGCCTCCTATGTACAGGAATATAACTACTATAATACTGCCCCCTATGTACATGAATATAACTACTATAATACTGCCCCCTATGTACAGGAATATAATTACTATAATACTGCCCCCTATGTACAGGAATATAACTACTATAATACTGCCTCCTATGTACAGGAATATAACTACTATAATACTGCCCCCTATGTACAGGAATTTAACTACTATAATACTGCCCCTATGTACAGAGATATAACTACTATAATACTGCCCCCTATGTACAGGAATATAACTACTGTAATACTGCCCCCTATGTACAGGAATATAACTACTATAATACTGCCTCCTATGTACAGAGATATAACTACTATAATACTGCCCCCTATGTACAGGAATATAACTACTATAATACTGCCCCCTATGTACAGGGATATAACTACTATAATACTGCCTCCTATGTACAAGAATATAACTACTATAATACTGCTCCCTATGTACAAGAATATAACTACTATAATACTGCCCCCTATGTACAAGAATATAACTACTATAATACTGCCCCCTATGTACAGGGATATAACTACTATAATACTGCCTCCTATGTACAGGAATATAACTACTATAATACTGCCTCCTATGTACAAGAATATAACTACTATAATACTGCCCCCTATGTACAAGAATATAACTACTATAATACTGCCCACTATGTACAAGAATATAACTACTATAATACTGCCCCCTATGTACAAGAATATAACTACTATAATACTGCCCCCTATGTACAAGAATATAACTACTATAATACTGCCCCCTATGTACAAGAATATAACTACTATAATACTGCCCCCTATGTACAGGAATATAACTACTATAATACTGCCCCCTATGTACAAGAATATAACTACTATAATACTGCCCTCTATGTACAGGAATATAACTACTATAATACTGCCCCCTATGTACAGGAATATAACTACTATAATACTGCCCCCTATGTACAGGGATATAACTACTATAATACTGCCCCCTATGTACAAGAATATAACTACTATAATACTGCTCCCTATGTACAGGAATATAACTACTATAATACTGCCCCCTATGTACAGGAATATAACTACTATAATACTGCCCCCTATGTACAAGAATATAACTACTATAATACTGCCCCCTATGTACAAGAATATAACTACTATAATACTGCCCCCTATGTACGGGAAAATAACTACTATAATACTGCTCCCCATGTACAGGAATATAACTACTATAATACTGCCCCCTATGTACAGGCATATAACTACTATAATACTGCCCCCAATGTACAGGAATATAACTACTATAATGCTGCCCCCTATGTACAGAAGTATAACTACTATAATACTGCCCCCTATGTACAGGAATATAACTACTATAATACTGCCCCCTATGTACAGGAATATAACTACTATAATACTGCCCCCTATGTACAAGAATATAACTACTATAATACTGCACCCTATGTACAGGAATATAACTACTATAATACTGCCCTCTATGTACAGGAATATAACTACTATAATACTGCACCCTATGTACAGGAATATAACTACTATAATACTGCCCCCTATGTACAGGAATATAACTACTATAATACTGCCCTCTATGTACAAGAATATAACTACTATAATACTGCCCCCTATGTACAGGAATATAACTACTATAATACTGCCCCCTATGTACAAGGATATAACTACTATAATACTGCCCCCTATGTACAGGAATATAACTACTATAATACTGCCCCCTATGTACATGTATATAACTACTATAATACTGCCCCCTATGTACAGAAATATAACTACTATAATACTGCCCCCTATGTACAAGAATATAACTACTATAATACTGCCTCCTATGTACAAGAATATAACTACTATAATACTGCCCCCTATGTACAAGAATATAACTACTATAATACTGCCCCCTATGTACAGGAATATAACTACTATAATACTGCTCCCTATGTACAGGAATATAACTACTATAATACTGCCCCCTATGTACAGGAATATAACTACTATAATACTGCCCCCTATGTACAAGAATATAACTACTATAATACTGCCCCCTATGTACAAGAATATAACTACTATAATACTGCTCCCTATGTACAAGAATATAACTACTATAATACTGCCCCCTATGTACAGGAATATAACTACTATAATACTGCCCCCTATGTACAGGAATATAACTACTATAATACTGCCCCCTATGTACAGGAATATAACTACTATAATACTGCCTCCTATGTACAGGAATATAACTACTATAATACTGCCTCCTATGTACAGGAATATAACTACTATAATACTGCTCCCTATGTACAGGAATATAACTACTATAATACTGCTCCCTATGTACAGGAATATAACTACTATAATACTGCCCCCTATGTACAGGAATATAACTACTATAATACTGCCTCCTATGTACAGGAATATAACTACTATAATACTGCCCCCTATGTACAGGAATATAACTACTATAATACTGCCTCCTATGTACAGGAATATAACTACTATAATACTGCCCCCTATGTACAGGAATATAACTACTATAATACTGCCCCCTATGTACAGGAATGTAACTACTATAAAACTGCCCCTATGTACAGGAATATAACTACTATAATACTGCCCCCTATGTACATGTATATAACTACTATAATACTGCCCCCTATGTACAGAAATATAACTACTATAATACTGCCCCCTATGTACAAGAATATAACTACTATAATACTGCCTCCTATGTACAAGAATATAACTACTATAATACTGCCCTATGTACAGGAATATAACTACTATAATACTGCCCCCTATGTACAGGAATATAACTACTATAATACTGCCCCTATGTACAGGAATATAACTACTATAATACTGCCCCCTATGTACAGGGATATAACTACTATAATACTGCCCCCTATGTACAGGAATATAACTACTATAATACTGCCCCCTATGTACAGGAATATAACTACTATAATACTGCCCCCTATGTACAAGAATAAAACTACTATAATACAGCCCCCTATGTACAAGAATATAACTATTATAATACTGCCCCCTATGTACAGGAATATAACTACTATAATACTGCCCCCTATGTACAGGAATATAACTACTATAATACTGCCCCCTATGTACAAGAATATAACTACTATAATACTGCCCCCTATGTACAGGAATATAACTACTATAATACTGCCCCCTATGTACAAGAATATAACTACTATAATACTGCCTCCTATGTACAGGAATAAATCTACTATAATACTGCCCCTATGTACAGGAATATAACTACTATAATACTGCCCCGTATGTACAGGAATACAAGTACTATAATACTGCCCCCTATGTACAGGAATATAACTACTATAATACTGCCCCCTATGTACAGGAATATAACTACTATAATACTGTCCCCTATGTACAAGAATATAACTACTATAATACTGCTCCCTATGTACAGGAATATAACTACTATAATACTGCCCCCTACGTACAGGAATATAACTACTATATTACTGCTCCCTATGTACAGGAATATAACTACTATAATACTGCCCCCTACGTACAGGAATATAACTACTATAATACTGCTCCCTATGTACAGGAATATAACTACTATAATAAAGCTCCCTATGTACAGGAATATAACTACTATAATACTGACTCCTATGTACAGGGATATAACTACTATAATACTGCTCCCTATGTACAGGAATATAACTACTATAATACTGACTCCTATGTATAGGAATATAACTACTATAATACTGCCCCCTATGTACAAGAATATAACTACTATAATACTGCCCCTATGTACAGGAAGATAACTACTATAATACTGCCCCCTATGTACAAGAATATAACTACTATAATACTGCCCCCTATGTACAAGAATATAACTACTATAATACTGCCCCCTATGTACAGGAATATAACTACTATAATACTGCCCCCTATGTACAGGAATATAACTACTATAATACTGCCCCCTATGTACAGGGATATAACTACTATAATACTGCCCCTATGTACAAGAATATAACTACTATAATACTGCCCCCTATGTACAGGAATATAACTACTATAATACTGCCCCATATGTACAAGAATATAACTGCTATAATACTGCTCCCTATGTACAGGAATATAACTACTATAATACTGCCCCCTATGTACAGGGATATAACTACTATAATACTGCCCCCTATGTACAGGAATATAACTACTATAATACTGCCCCCTATGTACAGGGATATAACTACTATAATACTGCCCCCTATGTACAGGGATATAACTACTATAATACTGCTCCCTATGTACAGGAATATAACTACTATAATACTGCCCCCTATGTACAGGGATATAACTACTATAATACTGCCCCCTATGTACAGGAATATAACTACTATAATACTGCCCCATATGTACAAGAATATAACTGCTATAATACTGCTCCCTATGTACAGGAATATAACTACTATAATACTGCTCCCTATGTACAGGAATATAACTACTATAATACTGCCCCCTATGTACAGGGATATAACTACTATAATACTGCCCCTATGTACAAGAATATAACTACTATAATACTGCCCCCTATGTACAGGAATATAACTACTATAATACTGCCCCCTATGTACAAGAATATAACTACTATAATACTGCCCCCTATGTACAGGAATATAACTACTATAATACTGCCCCCTATGTACAGGAATATAACTACTATAATACTGCCCCCTATGTACAGGGATATAACTACTATAATACTGCCCCCTATGTACAGGGATATAACTACTATAATACTGCCCCCTATGTACAGGAATATAACTACTATAATACTGCCTCCTATGTACAGGAATATAACTACTATAATACTGCCCCCTATGTACAGGGATATAACTACTATAATACTGCCCCCTATGTACAGGAATATAACTACTATAATACTGCCCCCTATGTACAAGAATATAACTACTATAATACTGCCCCCTATGTACAGGAATATAACTACTATAATACTGCCCCCTATGTACAGGAATATAACTACTATAATACTGCCCCCTATGTACAGGGATATAACTACTATAATACTGCCCCCTATGTACAGGAATATAACTACTATAATACTGCCTCCTATGTACAGGAATATAACTACTATAATACTGCCCCCTATTTACAGGGATATAACTACTATAATACTGCCCCCTATGTACAGGAATATAACTACTATAACACTGCCCCCTATGTACAGGGATATAACTACTATAATACTGCCCCCTATGTACAGGAATATAACTACTATAATACTGCCCCCTATGTACAGGAATATAACTACTATAATACTGCCCCCTATGTACAGAAATAAAACTACTATAATACTGCCCCGTATGTACAGGAATACAAGTACTATAATACTGCCCCCTATGTACAGGAATATAACTACTATAATACTGCCTCCTATGTACAAGAATATAACTACTATAATACTGCCCCCTATGTACAGGAATATAACTACTATAATACTGCCCCCTATGTACAGGAATATAACTGCTATGATACTTCCCCCTATGTACAAGAATATAACTACTATAATACTGCCCCCTATGTACAGGAATATAACTACTATAATACTGCCCCCTATGTACAGGAATATAACTACTATAATACTGCCCCTATGTACAGGAATATAACTACTATATTACTGCTCCCTATGTACAGGAATATAACTACTATAATACTGCTCCCTATGTACAGGAATATAACTACTATAATACTGCCCCCTATATACAGGAATATAACTACTATAATACTGCCTCCTATGTACAAGAATATAACTACTATATTACTGCTCCCTATGTACAGGAATATAACTACTATTTTACTGCTCCCTATGTACAAGAATATAACTACTATAATACTGCCCCCTATGTACAGGGATATAACTACTATAATACTGTCCCCTATGTACAAGAATATAACTACTATAATACTGCCCCCTATGTACAGGAATATAACTACTATAATACTGCCCCTTATGTACAGGAATATAACTACTATAATACTGCCCCCTACGTACAGGAATATAACTACTATAATACTGCCCCCTATGTACAGGAATATAACTACTATAATACTACCCCCTATGTACAAGAAAATAGCTACTATAATACTGCCCCTATGTACAGGAATATAACTACTATAATACTGCTCCCTATGTGAAGGAATATAACTACTATAATACTGCCCCCTACGTACAGGAATATAACTACTATAATACTGCCCCCTATGTACAGGAATATAACTACTATAATACTGCCCCCTATGTACAGGAATATAACTACTATAATACTACCCCCTATGTTCAAGAATATAGCTACTATAATACTGCCCCCTATGTACAGGAATATAACAACTATAATACTGCCTCCTATGTACAGGAATATAACTACTATAATACTGCCCCCTATGTACAGGAATATAACTACTATAATACTGCCCCCTATGTACAGGAATATAACTACTATAATACTGCCTCCTATGTACAGGAATATAACTACTATAATACTGCCCCCTATGTACAAGAATATAACTACTATAATACTGCCCCCTATGTACAGGCATATAACTACTATAATACTGCCCCCTATGTACAAGAATATAACTACTATAATACTGCCCCCTATGTACAGGAATATAACTACTATAATACTGCCTCCTATGTACAAGAATATAACTACTATAATACTGCCCCCTATGTACAGGAATATAACTACTATAATACTGCCCCCTATGTACAGGAATATAACTACTATAATACTGCCCCCTATATACAGGAATATAACTACTATAATACTGCCCCCTATGTACAGGAATATAACTACTATAATACTGCCTCCTATGTACAGGAATATAACTACTATAATACTGCCCCCTATGTACAGGAATATAACTACTATAATACTGCCCCCTATATACAGGAATATAACTACTATAATACTGCCCCCTATGTACAGGGATATAACTACTATAATACTGCCTCCTATGTACAGGAATATAACTACAATAATACTGCCCCCTATGTACAGGAATATAACTACTATAATACTGCCCCCTATGTACAGGAATATAACTACTATAATACTGCCCCCTATGTACAGGAATATAACTACTATAATACTGCCCCCTATGTACAAGAATATAACTACTATAATACTGCCCCCTATGTACAGGTATATAACTACTATAATACTGCCCCCTATGTACAAGAATATAACTACTATAATACTGCCCCCTATGTACAAGAATATAACTACTATAATACTGCCCCCTATGTACAGGGATATAACTACTATAATACTGCCCCCTATGTACAAGAATATAACAACTATAATACTGCCCCCTATGTACAGGTATATAACTACTATATTACTGCCCCCTATGTACAAGAATATAACTACTATAATACTGCCCCTATGTACAGGAATATAACTACTATAATACTGCCCTATATGTACAGGAATATAACTACTATAATACTGCCCCCTATGTACAAGAATATAACTACTATAATACTGCCCCTATGTACAGGAATATAACTACTATAATACTGCCCCTATGTACAGGAATATAACTACTATAATACTGCCCCCTATGTACAAGAATATAACTACTATAATACTGCCCCCTATGTACAGGAATATAACTACTATAATACTGCCTCCTATGTACAGGTATATAACTACTATAATACTGCCCCCTATGTACAAGAATATAACTACTATAATACTGCCCCCTATGTACAAGAATATAACTACTATAATACTGCCCTATATGTACAGGAATATAACTACTATAATACTGCCCCCTATGTACAGGAATATTACTACTATAATACTGCCCCCTATGTACAAGAATATAACTACTATAATACTGCCCCCTATGTACAGGTATATAACTACTATAATACTGCCCCCTATGTACAAGAATATAACTACTATAATACTGCCCCCTATGTACAAGAATATAACTACTATAATACTGCCCCCTATGTACAGGAATATAACTACTATATTACTGCCCCCTATGTACAAGAATATAACTACTATAATACTGCCCCTATGTACAGGAATATAACTACTATATTACTGCCCCCTATGTACAAGAATATAACTACTATAATACTGCCCCTATGTACAGGAATATAACTACTATAATACTGCCCCCTATGTACAAGAATATAACTACTATAATACTGCCCTATATGTACAGGAATATAACTACTATAATACTGCCTCCTATGTACAAGAATATAACTACTATAATACTGCCCCTATGTACAGGAATATAACTACTATAATACTGCCCCTATGTACAAGAATATAACTACTATAATACTGCCCCTATGTACAGGAATATAACTACTATAATACTGCCCCTATGTACAGGGATATAACTACTATAATACTGCCCCCTATGTACAAGAATATAACTACTATAATACTGCCCCTATGTACAGGAATATAACTACTATAATACTGCCCCTATGTACAGGAATATAACTACTATAATACTGCCCCCTATGTACAAGAATATAACTACTATAATACTGACCCCTATGTACAGGAATATAACTACTATAATACTGCCTCCTATGTACAGGTATATAACTACTATAATACTGCCCCCTATGTACAAGAATATAACTACTATAATACTGTCCCCTATGTACAAGAATATAACTACTATAATACTGCCCTATATGTACAGGAATATAACTACTATAATACTGCCCCCTATGTACAGGAATATAACTACTATAATACTGCCCCCTATGTACAGGAATATAACTACTATAATACTGCCCCCTATGTACAGGAATATAACTACTATAATACTGCCCCCTATGTACAGGAATATAACTACTATAATACTGCCCCCTATGTACAAGAATATAACTACTATAATACTGCCCCCTATGTACAGGGATATAACTACTATAATACTGCCCCCTATTTACAAGAATATAACTACTATAATACTGCCCCTTTGTACAGGAATATAACTACTATAATACTGCCCCCTATGTACAGGAATATAACTACTATAATACTGCCCCCTATGTACAGGAATATAACTACTATAATACTGCCCCCTATGTACAGGAATATAACTACTATAATACTGCCCCCTATGTACAGGAATATAACTACTATAACACTGCCCCCTTGCTGGGAGGTTGTGTGTGAGCAGAGCTCCTGAGTCTCCTGATGCCTGGAGACAGCCCAGGGCGGGGCCACCCTGGGTGTGGAACTTCCCCAAGCAAGGCCCAGGCTTCCAGGCCTACACCGGGAGAAAACTCCCTTAATACTTCTGATGGGGATGTAAATCCCAGAGTTATCCGCCAGCAGAGCAGCAGCCAGTTTGTGAGTGACGTTAATGTTATGAAGAAAGAAGAAAAGAAATTGAGTGAAAGTGAAGGCAGATCCCAGCCCGGGCAGCATGGAGGAGCACAGATAATGAAGCAGCTGAGTGCAGGTCAGGCAGCAGGTGCACAGCCCCCCACTCCTGCACCCAGACAGCGGAGAAGATCTCTGGAGAGACAGACCCTGCAAGAAAACCTGCAGCAGAGAGAGGTTGTGTCCAGCATGGCCGCTACAGGCCGCACCAGGTCAGCAGCAAAGCCGCAGAGTGTCTCTGCACAGAGTGATCCAGCCTCAGTCTCAGGCCCGGCCATTACAGGCAGCAAACCTGAGAAGCCAAGGCAGGAGATGGTTACACCCAGGCAGCCTGGAGGACTACAGCAACCAGCACGGCAGGTGAAAGAGACCACCCGAGCGCCTGAGCTGCAGATGGCGGAGGAGATCCCGGCACTGGTAAGGAGGATGGGGGAGCTAAGTCACCACAAGCAGATGCTGCAGATGCAGATAGACTGTATGTATAGCCTGAGGACTGCGCACCCTGAGAGCAGCGCCCTGTATAATAGTAAGCTGCAGGCGCTAAGTAAGGAGCTGGCGGTGGTGGTCAGGGACATGGACTGTGTTCTGGAGAGGATGGGACCCCTGGCCGAGTCCTATAAGAACAGGGAGCGCTTTGCCCAGCAGAAGCAGAGCTGTAACCCTGGACCCCGGGCCCCTGCAGCACAAGCAGGACTTGATGCACCCCACAAAGTGTCACCCCAAGTATTGAAACCTGCAAGTTTCTCATTCCAGAAGGGACAGACACAAGAGCAGCCGCAGATCCCCGCAGCAGGCCTGAATAAAAATGCTGTAGTACCACAGGTCCCAGCAGAGACTGTGCAGCAAGACAGTGGACTTCCATCCATGCGTCATGGTGATGCGGTGACCCAGAATTGTGCTGTAGTGACAGAGACTGGGGACATTGCTGGACGTATTGATGTGGCTGAGGGGTTGGGGGATGGAGGGGACCCTCAGTCTATCTGGGAGGTGCAGCCACCGGTGGATGGGGGGCAGGGGGTTGTACAGGATGATGTGTGTGACTTCCCCCCTTTAACATCGAGCCCCCCAGATGAGTCAGGTCCCTCTACTTCAGACCCTCCGCCCAATACCCAGAGTGAGCCCCGTCAGGAGCCTCCTAAAAACGCCTGGAGCCGCGGCGCTCCCTCCTTCACCTCTGGCGCACACTACTCAGGGCAGGCGTTTAAGAGGAGGAACGTGGTGCGCTTTAAGATCAGAGGCGCTAAGGAAGATCTCCCGGATAGGAGGTTTGTGGTGCGGGATCTCCTGTGCCGCCAGATGGGGTTCACGCCTGATGACATCCTGGCGGTCATAAACCTTCCAGACAGACAGGGCTATGATGTCAGCTTTAAGCTCATGTCTAGTCTGGACAGGTTCTGGGATAAACTCCCCCGGTTCAGGGACAAGGATGGCTGGTGTAAATTCACGTTTGTCCCCATATCCAGGCCAGGTACCGTAGTGGTGAATATCATCTTTTGGAACGAGTCGGTTCCTCCCCAGGACATTCTAGTGTGGCTCAGGCGCCATTGTGATCTTGTGTCTGACCTCACCAAGAATAGAGACGCCGACGGTATCTGGACTGGAGGCTGGAAGGTTCTAGTAAAGCTGAGACAGTACAATAACATCACCCTACACCTCCCCAACTCCTTATTCATTGGTAGAGAGAAAGGCGTCTGTTTCTACCCAGGGCAGCCACGGAAGTGCTTCAGATGTGGTAAGATCGGGCATGTGGCTAAAATATGCACAGTAATAAAATGTAATCTGTGTGGGGAGGTCGGCCATCTCAGTGCCACCTGTGAGAAGGTCAAGTGTAATCTGTGTGGTGAGATGGGCCACCCACACAAGGATTGCCCGGAGGCCTGGCATAACATTGCTAGAGACTTCTCAGATGATGAGATAGTCCAGGAGGCAGACGCCTTAGAGGAGGAGGCCATGCTGTCAGGACAAATTCTGACTAGGCGGGAAGTACAACAGGGCTCAGGTAAAACTGCTCAAGAACCTCAGCGGTCAGGGAGCACTCAGGGGAGTATGGAGGTTGTCATCCAGGAGCAGCCTCAGGCAGCCACCTCTATGGCACCTGGTGATTATGAGGAGGTAAAGAAGAAAAAAAGAAAGAAAAAAGATAAATCCTCCCGAAAGCCTGAGGAGTACAGTGCGGAACCTAAGACCAGGAGGAAGTCCAGTGGTGATACTGGGGTCATGGTCCTTGGCAACCGGTTTGATGCTCTGTCAGAGTCAGATGGGGATTATGAGCGAGAGCTGGAACGTATTGACAATGAGTGTGAGGTGGACATAGGGGACCCCCCAACTAAAAAGAAGCCCCCTCCTGAAGATAACGCTGTGGAGTCAGACATGGAGACAGGTGGTAGACAGGGGGAGGATGACTCTGACACATGATGATGGGGGTCACTGCTCTGCTCTTTATCATTGTAATGGCTGGGTTCTCTCTAAAAGTTGCTTCCAGCAACGTCAACAGCATTAAAGTAAGAAGGACTAGACACTCCGTGTATGACCACCTGAGATATCTGGACGCTGATGTCATCTTCCTGCAGGAGACCCGTCTGACCACCTTAGGGCATCTCCGTGAGGCTGAGCGTGAGTGGCGGTCTGGTCCTTCTTACTGGTCACTGGCTGTGGAGCCGTACGCCGGGGTCGCCATATTATTTAACACCACAGATGTGACAGTGCACAGGCTGACGGAGGTCGCTATGGGGAGGTGCCTGGTGCTAGAGGTGACCATCCATGGTAGGCGGCTCCGGCTGATCAACATCTATGGCCCACAGACAGTGACAGAGAGAATCCAGCTGTTCAATGAGGTGAAGCAGTATCTTTTTACCTCTATCCCTGTGATAATGGCGGGTGATTTCAATGTTACCATGACATCAGGTGACAGGTCCTCGGGCAGAGCAGTGGTCAGAGACTCCAAAGTCCTAAAGAGCATCATATCACAGGCCGATCTATGTGATGTATTCACCCTGGATGGTAGGACACCTAAGTACACCTACTCCTGTGCTGACAGACACAGCAGGATCGATATGGCTTTTGTGAGTCCCTCGGAGACTGTTAGTGGGATGAGCGAGAGAGTCGTCCCATATTCTGATCACCTGGCGTTATTTTTTTGTATGGGAGCCTCTAACCGCTCGGACATTGGTCGGGGGTTATGGAGGCTCAATTCTAGCATCCTGGATGATGTATATGTCCAGAATTGTATCCACTCCCTTTTTCAGGACCAGCTCCAGAGACAGGACTTCTATGATAACATATCTGACTGGTGGGAGAACGTCAAGGAGGAGATCAGGTCCCTCTTGAAGAGACTGTCAGTGAAGAAGGGTAAGAGTAAGTACAGCCAGTATCTCAAGCTGCGGAGAGAATTGGAGTCACTGTATTCGGCGGGAGGGGGGGACAAACTAAAGATAGACCGACTGAAATCTGAAATAAAGCAGTATCAGTACAGCCGCTACACGTCCCTGGTAATAGAAAGAGATTACGGAAAACTGGGAGTTCCAGATCCGTATGAAAATTGCCGGGAACGTGTGGCCAAGAAATCGATAACAGGTCTCACTGACTCCCAGGGAGTTTTACAGGAATCTCGGGAGGGTATCCTGGGGGTGGTGAGATCCTACTATGCTGAGTTATTTCAGAGGAAGGTTTTGGATAAAGAGAAAATGGCTCAATTCTTGGAGGCAACTCCAGGTCCTGACACTAGAGATTTGGACTTTTCTCCTTTGACAGCAGGAATAACAGAGGAGGAGGTTAAAGAGGCCATTGATAAGTTACATCTGAAGAAGGCACCAGGTCCTGATGGAATAACATGTGAATTCTATAAGAAATTTAGAGACCTCTTGGCTCCAATCCTTGTGGATGTGTTTACTAATTGTTTAGAAAATCACCTGATGCCTCCATCCATGAGAGTGTCCTCCCTTATTCTGCTGTCCAAAGGTAAGGAGCCTAGTGACATCAAGAACTGGAGGCCCATCGCCCTCTTGAATGTCGACCGGAAGATTCTGGCAAAGATTCTGTTTTCTAGGTTAGTCTGTTTGTCCCCGGCACTGTTGGCAGGCTCTCAGTACGGCACAGTAAGAGGGCGGAACATCTCTGGAGCAGTCATCTCGATAAGGGAGATGTTTGAGAGATGTAAAGCTCTGAGGTGTGGGAGATATGTTGTAGGTCTGGACCAGGCTAAAGCCTTTGACAGGGTTGATCACGATTATCTATGGGCCACTTTGTCAAAGTACGGTATTCCGGGACAATTTATAGATTGGCTGAGAACTTTATACAGAGAGGCGAAGAGCTTTCCTCTGATCAATGGTTGGCAGGGGGACACTTTCGGGGTAGAGGCGGGGGTGAGACAGGGCTGCCCCCTGAGTCCACTGCTGTATGTGTTTGCCATAGACTTGTTTCTGCGATCACTGCAGCGGTGTGATTTTCAGGGGGTGCCGGTCCCCCATTGCTTGCCTTTGAAGGTAGTCGCCTACGCGGATGATGTGACTGTGGTGATATCTGAACCTCGTGAGGTGGAGATGTTGTCTGCAGCCATCAGAAGTTACTCAGAGGCCTCCGGGTCTCTGGTCAACCTTGAGAAGAGTCAAGCTTTCTGGACATTGGATACTGCTCCTGGCTTTGATCTGCCACAGTTCGCCAAGGCCTCCACCCATATTAAGATCCTTGGGGTGAAATTTGGGAGGGAAGATAATGCCAAACTAAATTGGGAAGAGAAGTTGGAAGCCGGAAATGCAAAGGTTCAGCGATGGAAGAACTGGAGGCTGACCTATAGAGAAAGGGTTACTCTGATGAAGACTTACCTGGTCCCTGTCTTCCTCTACGTCTCTGTCGTCTTTCCTTTGCCAGAATCTTTCTCCGCTAGGCTCTTTAGCCTGTTCTTCCAGCTTTTGTGGGGGAACAGGCTGAACCCAGTAAAAAGAGGGATCACCTACCTGCAGAGGAGAGAGGGTGGACTGGATATGTTAAATCCAAGGGTTTTCTTTGACTCCATGTTTCTGAAAGTTAATTTTGGTTGCCTGGACTCAAACAATGGTCTCCTGTGGGTAAGTAGTGTCAGGGACTGGATATTGCCTTTTGCAGAGTCTTGGGTGCGAGGCGGCAGTCTCAAGAGGGGCCGATGGACTCCTGGCTTCCTCCCCCAGTACCTGGAGTATGGTCTCAGGTGCATGAAAAAGTGGAGGCTAGACAAAACATTATTGGAGAGTAAGACCAGAAGGGACCTCTATACCAGTGTCTGTAGGACCTTTTATTCGTTACAGCCAGCTCTGAGGGACTGCACAACGGCCACCCTGCAGGAGAGTCTGAAGCTCCTTAATGGACCGAGGCTTCCAGCCAAATTCTTTGACATCGCCTGGTTGTCTCTGCATGGGAAGCTTTTTGTTAGAGGAAATTTAAAATTCCTGAGTCTTTCTGATCGTTTGTGCCCCTTAGGATGTCAGCAGGAGGAGACCATGGAGCATTTTATCACTGAGTGCCCGGGAGGGAGGCAGATATGGCAGGAGGTGTCCCGCAGGCTGAAAATACCACGTCTACAGTCCCTTAGATACCCTGAGATCATCTATGGGGTAACACCACATATAACGGACATTGACCGGGGGACCATGTACCTCATTATCACCATCATTAAGTATTACCACTGGCATAACAGGACCCGAGTCTCCATCCACAGCGAGACCTTCCACCACGTGGCCGCAGTCACACTGATCATGTCTGAGCTCAGATGGATCAGATCCATAGAGATTGGGAAAAGTGATGGGAATAGAAAGTTTTGGAGGAACATAAGTCTATACTGATGCATCATGTTATTTTGTTTATTTCTGACTTTTTTCCCCTTAAACCAGTGATGGACATTTAAGTTATTATAAATGGAATTATGATTTCTTGTAAATTCTGATAAGAATGTAAAATGTATTTTGTTTGTTTTTTACTAATAAAAATTGCCCCCTATGTACAGGAATATAGCTACTATAATACTGCCCCCTATGTACAAGAATATAACTACTATAATACTGCCCCCTATTTACAAGAATATAACTACTATAATACTGCCCCTATGTACAGGAATATAACTACTATAATACTGCCCCCTATGTACAGGAATATAACTACTATAATACTGCCCCCTATGTACAGGAATATAACTACTATAATACTGCCCCCTATGTACAGGAATATAACTACTATAATACTGCCCCCTATGTACAGGAATATAACTACTATAATACTGCCCCCTATGTACAGGAATATAACTACTATAATACTGCCTCCTATGTACAAGAATATAACTACTATAATACTGCCCCCTATGTACAGGGATATAACTACTATAATACTGCCCCCTATGTACAAGAATATAACTACTATAATACTGCCCCTATGTACAGGAATATAGCTACTATAATACTGCCCCCTATGTACAAGAATATAACTACTATAATACTGCCCCCTATGTACAAGAATATAACTACTATAATACTGCCCCTATGTACTGGAATATAACTACTATAATACTGCCCCCTATGTACAAGAATATAACTACTATAATACTGACTCCTATGTATAGGAATATAACTACTATAATACTGCCCCCTATGTACAGGAATATAACTCCTATAATACTACCCCCTATGTAGAGGGATATAACTACTATAATACTGCCCCCTATGTACAAGAATATAACTACTATAATACTGCCCCCTATGTACAGGAATATAACTACTATAATACTGCCCCCTATGTACAGGAATATAACTACTATAATACTGCCCCCTATGTACAAGAATATAACTACTATAATACTGCCCCCTATGTACATGAATATAACTACTATAATACTGCCCCCTATGTACAGGGATATAACTACTATAATACTGCTCCCTATGTACAGGGATATAACTACTATAATACTGCCCTCTATGTACAGGGATATAACTACTATAATACTGCCTCCTATGTACAAGAATATAACTACTATAATACTGCCCCCTATGTACAGGAATATAACTACTATAATACTGCCCCCTATGTACAAGAATATAACTACTATAATACTGCCTCCTATGTACAGGGATATAACTACTATAATACTGCCCCCTATGTACAAGAATATAACTACTATAATACTGCCCCCTATGTACAGGAATATAACTACTATAATACTGCTCCCTATGTACAAGAATATAACTACTATAATACTGCCCCCTATGTACAGGAATATAACTACTATAATACTGCCCCCTATGTACAGGAATATAACTACTATAATACTGCCCCTATGTACAGGAATATAACTACTATAATACTGCCCCCTATGTACAGGAATATAACTACTATAATACTGCCCCCTATGTACAAGAATATAACTACTATAATACTGCCCCCTATGTACAAGAATATAACTACTATAATACTGCCCCCTATGTACAGGAATATAACTACTATAATACTGCCCCCTATGTACAGGAATATAACTACTATAATACTGCCCCTATGTACAGGAATATAACTACTATAATACTGCCCCCTATGTACAAGAATATAACTACTATAATACTGCCCCCTATGTACAAGAATATAACTACTATAATACTGCCCCCTATGTACAGGAATATAACTACTATAATACTGCCCCCTATGTACAGGAATATAACTACTATAATACTGCCCCCTATGTGCAGGGATATAACATGACACTATGGTGCGGTATGAGGCGGTATTGTTCCTTATTGTTGTGTTGCTGTAATGTAGGTTAATGTTGCTCCTCTCTGCATGGATGACAGTAAGTGGTTGTAGATGTCGGGGTGCGGTATGTTACGGACACAATGGGATATTGTTGCTGGCAGCCTCTTCTTTCTGCTCTAGTTGTATGGTAGCGGCGCTCAGGACTGTGACCGTCCTCCTCCTCTTGCGCAGGTGATTGTAGCTGAGGGCTGAGCCGCTATAAAGATGCTAATTCAGTTTACATTAAGTGATCGCACATTGTGCCCCCCCCCCCCCCCCCATAATGGCCTCTCACCCCCTCCTGATCCGTGAGGTTTATAAGTGGGATAAATGTATATGAATGGGACATATAGCTCTGGACAGGAAGGACATCCATATACCCAGGTTATACCGGCTGTACATATATCATTATATACAGGAGATCCCCAGGTTATAGCGGCTGTACATATATCATTATATACAGGAGATCCCCAGGTTATACCGGCTGTACATATATCACTATATACAGGAGATCCCCAGGTTATAGCGGCTGTACATATATCATTATATACAGGAGATCCCAGGTTATACCGGCTGTACATATATCATTATATACAGGAGATCCCCAGGTTATACCGGCTGTACATATATCATTATATACAGGAGATCCCCAGGTTATACCGGCTGTACATATATCATTATATACAGGAGATCCCCAGGTTATAGCGGCTGTACATATATCATTATATACAGGAGATCCCCAGGTTATACCGGCTGTACATATATCATTATATACAGGAGATCCCCAGGTTATACCGGCTGTACATATATCATTATATACAGGAGATCCCCAGGTTATACCGGCTGTACATATATCATTATATACAGGAGATCCCCAGGTTATACCAGCTGTACATATATCATTATATACAGGAGATCCCCAGGTTATACCGGCTGTACATATATCATTATATACAGGAGATCCCCAGGTTATACCGGCTGTACATATATCATTATATACAGGAGATCCCCAGGTTATACCGGCTGTACATGTATCATTATATACAGGAGATCCCCAGGTTATACCGGCTGTACATATATCATTATATACAGGAGATCCCCAGGTTATACCGGCTGTACATATATCATTATATACAGGAGATCCCCAGGTTATACCGGCTGTACATATATCATTATATACAGGAGATCCCCAGGTTATACCGGCTGTACATATATCATTATATACAGGAGATCCCCAGGTTATACCGGCTATACATATATCACTATATACAGGAGATCCCCAGGTTATACCGGCTGTACATATATCATTATATACAGGAGATCCCCAGGTTATACCGGCTGTATAGATATCATTATATACAGGAGATCCCCGGGTTATACCGGCTGTACATATATCATTATATACAGGAGATCCCCAGGTTATACCGGCTGTACATATATCATTATATACAGGAGATCCCCAGGTTATAGCGGCTGTACATATATCATTATATACAGGAGATCCCCAGGTTATACCGGCTGTACATATATCATTATATACAGGAGATCCCCAGGTTATACCGGCTATACATATATCACTATATACAGGAGATCCCCAGGTTATACCGGATGTACATATATCATTATATACAGGAGATCTCCAGGTTATACCGGCTGTACATATATCATTATATACAGGAAATCCCCAGGTTATACCAGCTGTACATATATCATTATATACAGGAGATCCCCAGGTTATAGCGGCTGTACATATATCATTATATACAGGAAATCCCCAGGTTATACCGGCTGTACATATATCATTATATACAGGAAATCCCCAGGTTATACCAGCTGTACATATATCATTATATACAGGAGATCCCCAGGTTATAGCGGCTGTACATATATCATTATATACAGGAAATCCCCAGGTTATACCAGCTGTACATATCTCATTATATACAGGAGATCTCCAGGTTATACCGGCTGTACATATATCATTATATACAGGAAATCCCCAGGTTATACCAGCTGTACATATATCATTATATACAGGAGATCCCCAGGTTATAGCGGCTGTACATATATCATTATATACAGGAGATCCCCAGGTTATACCGGCTGTACATATATCATTATATACAGGAGATCCCCAGGTTATACCAGCTGTACATATATCATTATATACAGGAAATCCCCAGGTTATACCAGCTGTACATATATCATTATATACAGGAGATCCCCAGGTTATACCGGCTGTACATATATCATTATATACAGGAGATCCCCAGGTTATACCAGCTGTACATATATCATTATATACAGGAGATCCCCAGGTTATACCGGCTGTACATATATCATTATATACAGGAGATCCCCAGGTTATACCGGCTGTATATATATCACTATATACAGGAGATCCCCAGGTTATACCGGCTGTACATATATCACTATATACAGGAGATCCCCAGGTTATACCGGCTGTACATATATCATTATATACAGGAGATCTCCAGGTTATAGCGGCTGTACATATATCATTATATACAGGAAATCCCCAGGTTATACCAGCTGTACTTATATCATTATATACAGGAGATCCCCAGGTTATACCGGCTGTACATATATCATTATATACAGGAGATCCCCAGGTTATACCAGCTGTACATATATCATTATATACAGGAGATCCCCAGGTTATACCGGCTGTACATATATCATTATATACAGGAGATCTCCAGGTTATAGCGGCTGTACATATATCATTATATACAGGAGATCCCCAGGTTATACCGGCTGTACATATATCATTATATACAGGAGATCCCCAGGTTATACCAGCTGTACATATATCATTATATACAGGAGATCCCCAGGTTATACCGGCTGTACATGTATCATTATATACAGGAGATCCCCAGGTTATACCGGCTGTACATGTATCATTATATACAGGAGATCCCCAGGTTATACCGGCTGTACAAATATCACTATATACAGGAGATCCCCAGGTTATACCGGCTGTACATATATCATTATATACAGGAGATCCCCCGGTTATACCGGCTGTACATATATCATTATATACAGGAGATCCCCAGGTTATACCGGCTGTACATATATCATTATATACAGGAGATCCCCAGGTTATACCGGCTGTACATATACCATTATATACAGGAGATCCCCAGGTTATACCGGCTGTACATATATCATTATATACAGGAGATCCCCAGGTTATACGGGCTGTACATATATCATTATATACAGGAGATCCCCAGGTTATACCGGCTGTACATATATCATTATATACAGGAGATCCCCAGGTTATACCGGCTGTACATATATCATTATATACAGGAAATCCCCAGGTTATACCGGCTATACATATATCATTATATACAGGAGATCCCCAGGTTATACCGGCTATACATATATCATTATATACAGGAGATCCCCAGGTTATACCGGCTGTACATATATCATTATATACAGGAGATCCCCAGGTTATACCGGCTGTACATATATCACTATATACAGGAGATCCCCAGGTTATACCGGCTGTACATATATCATTATATACAGGAGATCTCCAGGTTATACCGGCTGTACATATATCATTATATACAGGAGATCCCCAGGTTATACCGGCTGTACATATATCATTATATACAGGAGATCCCCAGGTTATACCGGCTGTACATATATCATTATATACAGGAGATTCCCAGGTTATTGCGGCTGTACATATATCATTATATACAGGAGATCCCCAGGTTATACCGGCTGTACATATATCACTATATACAGGAGATCCCCAGGTTATACCGGATGTAAATATATCACTATATACAGGAGATCCCCAGGTTATACCGGCTGTACATATATCACTATATACAGGAGATCCCCAGGTTATACCGGCTGTACATATATCATTATATACAGGAGATCCCCAGGTTATAGCGGCTGTACATATATCATTATATACAGGAGATCCCCAGGTTATACCGGCTGTACATATATCACTATATACAGGAGATCCCCAGGTTATACCGGCTGTACATATATCACTATATACAGGAGATCCCCAGGTTATACCGGCTGTACATATATCATTATATACAGGAGATCCCCAGGTTATACCGGCTATACATATATCATTATATACAGGAGATCCCCAGGTTATACCGGCTGTACATATATCATTATATACAGGAGATCCCCAGGTTATACCGGCTGTACATATATCATTATATACAGGAGATCTCCAGGTTATACCGGCTGTACATATATCATTATATACAGGAGATCCCCAGGTTATACCGGCTGTACATATATCATTATATACAGGAGATCCCCAGGTTATACCGGCTGTACATATATCATTATATACAGGAGATCCCCAGGTTATACCGGCTGTACATATATCATTATATACAGGAGATCCCCAGGTTATACCGGCTGTACATATATCACTATATACAGGAGATCCCCAGGTTATACCGGCTGTACATATATCATTATATACAGGAGATCCCCAGGTTATACCGGCTATACATATATCATTATATACAGGAGATCCCCAGGTTATACCGGCTGTACATATATCATTATATACAGGAGATCCCCAGGTTATACCGGCTGTACATATATCATTATATACAGGAGATCTCCAGGTTATACCGGCTGTACATATATCATTATATACAGGAGATCCCCAGGTTATACCGGCTGTACATATATCATTATATACAGGAGATCCCCAGGTTATACCGGCTGTACATATATCATTATATACAGGAGATCCCCAGGTTATACCGGCTGTACATATATCATTATATACAGGAGATCCCCAGGTTATACCGGCTGTACATATATCACTATATACAGGAGATCCCCAGGTTATACCGGCTGTACATATATCATTATATACAGGAGATCCCCAGGTTATACCGGCTGTATATATATCAGTATATACTTGCCCTTCACCCAGTAACTTTTGCTCCCTCATCCTTAATCCAACCGACTACTCTCTATCCTTTCCACCTAACCCTTCACCCACTTTCCCGAACCCCTAAACCGTAGCCACCAGTCCTACTAATCTCCCACCGATTCTTCCGGCAGGTCACTCACCCTCGGCTTCATCCCTTGACCACTCAACTTTACTGCATCTTACGTCCCCTTATGCACTGAACCCAACCTTGCCCCTCTCACCCTTTACCCCTGGACCATAATCTTCATATCAAACCCTTTATCACCGATCCTTACCCTCCCATACGGTTATTTACCCACTTATCCCTACGAGCAAGAGAAACCCCGTTCTCCAGGACTGTGACCCTCCTCACAACATTGGGGATGTTTTGAGATAATTCTGGGACGTGAAGCTCATGTAACGATGAACTGAAGGGAATGTTTGGGTTTCTTTGTTGGTGTAAACCCAACATGAGTATCTCCACCTTCTATAGATCTACAGTATTGACCCATCTTTCATTATGGACTCTCAACGTTGTGGCAGATGCCTCCTAGATTTTGTTAACCTTGACCTTCTCACCCTTTACCCCTGAACCATAACCCCCAATACCAATCCCTTTTTCACTGATCCTTACCCACCCACACGGTTATTTACCCACTTATCCCTTACGAGCAAGAGAAACCCCGTTCTCCAGGACTGTGACTCTTCTTACAACATTGGGGATGTCTTGAGATGTTGAGTTTTGAGATGATTCTGGGACGTGAAGATTATGTAACGATGAACTCAAGGGAATTTTTGGATTTTCTTTGTTGGTGTAAACCCAACATGAGTATCTCCACCTTCTATAGATCTACAGTATTGTCCCATCTTTCAATATGGACTCCGAACGTTGTGGCAGATGCCTCCTTGATGTTGTTCACCTTGACCTTCTCACCCTTTACCCCTGAACCATAACCCCGATACCAATCCCTTTTTCACTGATCTTTACCCACCCACACGGTTATTTACCCACTTATCCCTACAAGCAAGAGAAACCCAGTTCTCCAAGACTGTGACCCTCCTCACAACATTGGGGATGTTTTGAGATGTTGAGTTTTGAGATAATTTTGGGACGTGAAGATTATGTAACGATGAACTCATGGGACTTTTTGGATTTTCTTTGTTGGTGTAAACCCAACATGAGTATCTCCACCTTCTATAGATCTACAGTATTGTCCCATCCTTCAATATGGACTCCCAACGTTGTGGCAGATGCCTCCTGGATTTTGTTCACCTTGCCCCTCTCACCCTTTACCCCTGGACCATAACCCCAATACCAAACCCTTTATCACCTATCCTTACCCACCCACACGGTTATTTACCCACTAATCCCTTACGAGCAAGAGACACCAAGTTCTCCAAGACTGTGACTCTTCTTACAACATTGGGGATGTTTTGAGATTTTGAGTTTTGAGATAATTCTGGGACGTGAAGCTCATGTAACGATGGACTCAAGGGAATTTTTGGATTTTCTTTGTTGGTGTAAACCCAACATGAGTATCTCCACCTTCTATAGATCTACAGTATTGTCCCATCTTTCAATATGGACTCCCAACGTTGTGGCAGATGCCTCCTGGATGTTGTTCACCTTGACCCTCTCACCCTTTACCCCTGAACCATAACCCCAATACCAAACCATTTTTCACTGATCCTTACCCACCCACACGGTTATTTACCCACTTATCCCTACGAGCAAGAGAAACCCCGTTCTCCAAGACTGTGACTCTTCTTACAACATTGGGGATGTTTTGAGATGATTCTGGGACGTGAAGCTCATGTAACCATGGACTCAAGGGAATTTTTGGATTTTCTTTGTTGGTGTAAACCCAACATGAGTAGCTCCACCTTCTATAGATCTACAGTATTGTCCCATCCTTCAATATGGGCTCCCAACGTTGTGGCAGATGCCTCCTGGATGTTGTTCTCCTCAGTGACCTCTTCTCGTGGTTCTCCTCGGTGACCTCTTCTCGTTGTTCTCCTCGGTGACCTCTTCTCGTGGTTCTCCTCGGTGACCTCTTCTCGTGGTTCTCCTCGGTGACCTCTTCTCGTTGTTCTCCTCGGTGACCTCTTCTCGTTGTTCTCCTCGGTGACCTCTTCTCGTTGTTCTCCTCGGTGACCTCTTCTCGTTGTTCTCCTCGGTGACCTCTTCTCGTTGTTCTCCTCGGTGACCTCTTCTCGTGGTCCCTGTGCCTGCCCGGGGCTCTGTGTTGTGTTCTTCCACCTTGTAGGACATGTAGAGTATGAAGACGTCTCGCGTTGTGAAGTGCTCCTCGTGGTCCCTGTGCCTGTCCGGGGCTCTGTGTCGTGTTCTTCCACCTTGTAGGACATGTAGAGTATGAAGACGTCTCGCGTTGTGAAGTGCTCCTCGTATGATTGTCCCTGGCAGCCATAAATTAATTAAAAGTAGACGGGAGGCGAGAAGAAGGCGAGGCGGGCCTGTGTTTTGTTGCGCGGTTGCGGCGGGTAAGTAGCGTGTTCTTTTGTTCCGGCGTGCCCCGTTTCATTTCGCCTCTCATTGTCCTCATTGTTCTGCGGAACAGGAGGGGTCTGGGCTGGGAGCAGCCGAGGTCCTCGCTAATGACGGGAAGTCTTTAAAGTTAGCACCACATTTCATCTTCTCGGCGGGAGAGATAGGATGCATCCAGCGTTTGATCCCCACCGTGCAAGTTTGCTTCTAGTTAATTAACAGATCCCTATTACACACTCTCATCGGCGAGCGCACGGGAGGCCCGCGAGGAGGTGATTCAAGGCCGCGCGCCAGGAATTAGCTAAAACCAGTTGTTTTAAGACTAATGTTCCAAGAGGAGAGCGAGGGGGAAAAAAAACACGTAAATGTCCTTTCTCCGGCTCCGGCTGTTTTTTTCCGCTTTGTTCGTTTCACTTGATATCTGATCCTTTATCTCCTTCTCGGAAATCTTCTTTTTTTTCTGTAATTTGCTTTATTATTTTATAATTTTTGCAGATTTTTTTATGAATATTTAAAGCGTTGGATAAAAAAAAAAATAAATGAAAGGAGTCGCTGCTTGAGTCCATTATTGGCCGGGAACCTACAACTGGGACTGGTGAAGGGTAGACATGACTCGTTTCTCGATGGCGCTGACATATCCGAATAAAGAGGCTCAACTTCTTCTCATTTTTTTTAAATTTTAAGTGTTAATTAAAAAAAATTAATTCTGACCTTGAAGGGAGTCACCGCTCAAGTCCATTATTGCCGGGAACCTACAACTGGGACTAGTGAAGGGTAGACGTGACTCGTTAGGAATCGAGAGTCAAGACTTGGCTCAACCTCTTCTCAAGTTTTTTAAATTTTAAGTGTTGATTAAAAAAAAAAAAAATTCTGACCTTGAAGGGAGTCACCGCTCAAGTCCATTATGGCCGGGATCCTACGACTGGGACTAGTGAAGGGTAGACGTGACTCGTTTCACGATTGTGCTGCCATATAGGGATCGAAAGTCAAGACGTGGCTCAACTTCTTCTCAATTTTCTGAATTAAGTTCTGAATCAAAAGACTTGGCTCAACGTATTCTTAAGTTTTTGAATTTTAAGTGTTGACCCCCCCCCCCAAAAAAAAAAAAATTGACATTGAAAGGAGTCATCCCATTATTGATGGGAACCTACAACTGGGACTGGTGAAGGGTAGACATGACTCGTTTCACGATGGCGCTGACATATCCGACTAAAGAGGTTCAACTTCTTCTCAAAATTTTACATTTTAAGTGTTAATTAAAAAATAAAAATTTATGACCTTGAAGGGAGTCACCGCTCAAGTCCATTATAGCCGGGAACCTACAACTGGGACTAGTGAAGGGTAGACGTGACTCGTTAGGAATCGAGAGTCAAGACTTGGCTCAACCTCTTCTCAAGTTTTTGAATTTTAAGTGTTGACCGTCCCCCCCCCCCCCTTAAAAAAAAACTTTATGACAAAGAAAGGAGTCATCGCTTGAGTCCATTATTGAGGGGAACCTATAACTGGGACTAGTGAAGGGTAGACATGACCCGTTTCACGATTGGGCTGCCATATAGGGACCGAAAGTCAAGACGTGGCTCAACTTCTTCTCATTTTTAAAAAATTTTAAGTTTTGATTTAAAAAAAAAAAAATTTATTTATGACCTTGAAGGGAATCACCGCTCAAGTCCATTATGGCCGGGGAAGGGAAGGGAAGCCAAGACTTACGTATTTCTGAATCAAAAGACTTGGCTCAACCTATTCTCAAGTTTTTGAATTTTAAGTGTCAACCCTGCCCCCCCCTCCCTCTCCAAAAAAAAGGGAAAAAATTCATCTCGACTCCATTATTGATGGGAAACTACAAGGGGGACATGTGAAGAATGGAGAGTCAAGACTTGCCTCCACTTATTCTCAAGTTTTTTAACTTTTAACCCGCCCCCAAAAATGTTTTTTCACTGAAAGGAGCGGGAGGTTCTCCGTGGTTGTGCCGTCATATCTACATCATTTGGGGATTTTTACGGGTTTCTCAGGTCACAGAAAAGTTTAATGTTTCAGAAAATCAGGCGGGGCCACCGCCTGGGGGTCTGTGGGGCCACCACTGGATCTGGTCATGTCCCACCCAAGGATGTCAAGGGCCGGGGGCACCGCCTGGGGGTCTGTGGGGCCACCACTGGATCTGGTCATGTCCCACCCAAGGATGTCAAGGGCCGGGGGCACCGCCTGGGGGTCTGTGGGGCCACCACTGGATCTGGTCATGTCCCACCCAAGGATGTCAAGGGCCACCGCCTGGGGGTCTGTGGGGCCACCACTGGTTTCCAATACAGGATGATAGAGTCATTGCAGCACAGTGTTAGTCCACTGGTGTGAGGATGATGGGGATGTAGTCATTGTAGCACAGTATTAGTGACCTGGAGTAAAGATGATGGGGATGTAGTCATTGTAGCACAGTATTAGTGACCTGGTATGAGGATGATGGGGGATGTAGTCATTGTAGCACAGTATTAGTGACCTGGAGTAAAGATGATGGGGATGTAGTCATTGTAGCACAGTATTAGTGACCTGGTATGAGGATGATGGGGGATGTAGTCATTGTAGCACAGTATTAGTGACCTGTTATGAGTATGATGGGGGATGTAGTTATTGTAGCACAGTATTAGTGACCTGTTATGAGGATAATGGGGGATGTAGTCATTGTAGCACAGTATTAGTGACCTGTTATGAGGATAATGGGGGATGTAGTCATTGTAGCACAGTATTAGTGACCTGTTATGAGGATAATGGGGGATGTAGTCATTGTAGCACAGTATTAGTGACCTGGTATGAGGATGATGGGGGATGTAGTCATTGTAGCACAGTATTAGTGACCTGGAGTAAAGATGATGGGGATGTAGTCATTGTAGCCATGTATTAGTGACCTGTCATGAGGATGATGGGGGATGTAGTCGTTGTAGCACAGCATTAGTCCCCCGGTATGAGGATGTTGGGGATGTAGTCATCGTGGTATTAGTCCCCTGGTAGGAGAAGCCATTAGTGATGTTCTGTTCCATTAGATCGATAGCACTAATGCTCTGACTCTATGGAGACGTCTCCGTCCTGCGCTGTCCCCATTCACCGCTCCGCGCGGCCTCACACAATGCAAGACAAGTCTACAATAATGTCTCCAATAAGCAGCAGCTTCTGGGGGCAGGGGAGGCCTGGGGAACAGGTGTCAGGGGGCAAAGATGAAGGATGGAAAGGGAGAGGGGATGCGGAAGGGAGAGGGGATGCGGAAGGGAGAGGGGATGCGGAAGGGAGAGGGGATGCGGAAGGGAGAGGGGATGCAGAAGGGAGAGGGGATGCGGAAGAGTGAGGGGATGCGGAAGGCGGAAGGGAGAGGGGATGCGGAAGGGTGAGGGGATGCGGAAGGGTGAGGGGATGCGGAAGGGAGAGGGGATGCGGAAGGGAGAGGGGACGCGGAAGGGAGAGGGGACGCGGAAGGGTGAGGGGACGCGGAAGGGTGAGGGGACGCGGAAGGGTGAGGGGACGCGGAAAGGTGAGGGGACGCGGAAGGGTGAGGGGACGCGGAAGGGAGAGGGGACGCGGAAGGGAGAGGGGACGAGGAAGGGAGAGGGGACGCGGAAGGGAGAGGGGACGCGGAAGGGAGAGGGGACGCGGAAGGGAGAGGGGACGCTGAAGGGAGAGGGGACGCGGAAGAATGAGGGGACGCGGAAGAATGAGGGGACGCTGAAGGGAGAGGGGACGCTGAAGGGAGAGGGGACGCGGAAGGGAGAGGGGACGCGGAAGGGTGAGGGGACGCGGAAGAATGAGGGGACGTGGAAGAATGAGGGGACGCTGAAGGGAGAGGGGACGCGGAAAGTTGAGGGTACGCGGAAGGGTGAGGGGACGAGGAAGAATGAGGGGACGAGGAAGAGTGAGAGGACGAGGAAGAGTGAGGGGACGCGGAAGTGTGAGGGGATGCGGAAGAGAGAGGGGATGCGGAAGGGAGAGGGGATGCGGAAGGGAGAGGGGATGCGGAAGGGTGGGGGGATGCAGAAGAATGAGGGGATGAGGAAGAATGAGGGGATGCGGAAGGGTGAGGGGATGAGGAAGAATGAGGGGATGCGGAAGGGTGAGGGGATGAGGAAGAATGAGGGGATGAGGAAGAATGAGGGGATGCGGAAGGGTGAGTGGATGAGGAAGAATGAGGGGATGAGGAAGAATGAGGGGATGCGGAAGGGAGAGGGGATGCGGAAGGGAGAGGGGATGCGGAAGAATGAGGGGATGAGGAAGAATGAGGGGATGCGGAAGGGTGAAGGGATGCGGAAGGGTGAGGGGATGCGGAAGAATGAAGGGATGAGGAAGAATGAGGGGATGAGGAAGAATGAGGGGATGAGGAAGGGAGAGGGGATGCGGAAGGGAGAGGGGATGCGGAAGGGAGAGGGGATGAGGAAGAATGAGGGGATGCGGAAGAATGAGGGGATGCGGAAGGGAGAGGGGATGCGGAAGGGAGAGGGGATGCGGAAGGGAGAGGGGATGCGGAAGGGAGAGGGGATGCGGAAGAATGAGGGGATGAGGAAGAATGAGGGGATGAGGAAGAATGAGGGGATGCGGAAGGGTGAAGGGATGCGGAAGGGTGATGGGATGCGGAAGAATGAAGGGATGAGGAAGAATGAGGGGATGAGGAAGAATGAGGGGATGAGGAAGGGAGAGGGGATGCGGAAGGGAGAGGGGATGCGGAAGGGAGAGGGGATGCGGAAGAATAAGGGGATGCGGAAGGGTGAAGGGATGCGGAAGGGTGAGGGGATGCGGAAGAATGAAGGGATGCGGAAGGGTGAGGGGATGAGGAAGAATGAGGGGATGCGGAAGGGTGAAGGGATGCGGAAGGGTGAGGGGATGCGGAAGAATGAAGGGATGCGGAAGGGAGAGGGGATGCGGAAGGGTGAGGGGATGAGGAAGAATAAGGGGATGAGGAAGAATGAGGGGATGCGGAAGGGAGAGGGGATGAGGAAGGGAGAGGGGATGCGGAAGGGTGAGGGGATGCGGAAGGGTGAGGGGATGCGGAAGGGTGAGGGGATGCGGAAGAATGAAGGGATGAGGAAGGGAGAGGGGATGAGGAAGGGAGAGGGGATGAGGAAGAATAAGGGGATGAGGAAGAATGAGGGGATGCGGAAGGGTGAGGGGATGCGGAAGGGTGAGGGGATGCGGAAGGGAGAGGGGATGCGGAAGGGTGAAGGGATGAGGAAGGGTGAGGGGATGCGGAAGGGTGAGGGGATGCGGAAGGGTGAGGGGATGCGGAAGGGAGAGGGGATGCGGAAGGGAGAGGGGATGCGGAAGGGTGAGGGGATGCGGAAGGGTGAGGGGATGCGGAAGGGAGAGGGGATGCGGAAGGGAGAGGGGATGCGGAAGAGTGAGGGGATGCGGAAGGGAGAGGGGATGCAGAAGGGTGAAGGGATGAGGAAGGGAGAGGGGATGCGGAAGGGTGAGGGGATGCGGAAGGGAGAGGGGATGCGGAAGGGAGAGGGGATGCGGAAGGGAGAGGGGATGCGGAAGAATGAGGGGATGAGGAAGAATGAGGGGATGCGGAAGGGTGAGGGGATGCGGAAGAATGAAGGGATGCGGAAGGGAGAGGGGATGCGGAAGAATAAGGGGATGAGGAAGAATGAGGGGATGCGGAAGGGTGAGGGGATGCGGAAGGGTGAGGGGATGCGGAAGGGTGAGGGGATGCGGAAGGGAGAGGGGATGCGGAAGGGTGAAGGGATGCGGAAGGGTGAGGGGATGAGGAAGGGTGAGGGGATGCGGAAGGGTGAGGGGATGCGGAAGGGAGAGGGGATGCGGAAGGGAGAGGGGATGCGGAAGGGAGAGGGGATGCGGAAGGGAGAGGGGATGCGGAAGGGTGAGGGGATGCGGAAGGGAGAGGGGATGCGGAAGGGAGAGGGGATGCGGAAGAGTGAGGGGATGCGGAAGGGTGATGGGATGCGGAAGGGTGAAGGGATGAGGAAGGGAGAGGGGACGCGGAAGGGTGAAGGGATGCGGAAGGGTGAGGGGACGCGGAAGAGTGAGGGGATGAGGAAGGGTGAGGGGACGCGGAAGGGTGAGGGGACGCGGAAGGGTGAGGGGACGCGGAAGAGTGAGGGGATGAGGAAGGGAGAGGGGATGAGGAAGGGAGAGGGGACGCGGAAGGGAGAGGGGACGCGGAAGGGTGAGGGGACGCGGAAGGGTGAGGGGACGCGGAAGGGTGAGGGGACGCGGAAGGGAGAGGGGATGGGAAGGAGAGAGGATGCGGAAGGGTCAGGGGATGCGGAAGGGTCAGGGAGTGCAGAGAGTCAGGGGGTTCAGAGGGTCAGAGAGGCAGAGGGTCAGGTGGTGCGGATGATCAGAGTATGCATATGGTCAGCTAAGGCGTAGGGCCAGGGGAGGCGTAGGGCCAGGGGATGTGAAGGGTCAGGATAGGCAGAAGGTCAGGCAGTGTGGAGGGTCAGGAGAGGAGGCGGAGGGTCAGGAGAGGCGGAGGGTCAGGGAGTGCAGAGAGTCAGGGGGTTCAGAGGGTCAGAGAGGCGGAGGATCAGGGGAGACAGAGGGTCTGGGGATGCGGAGGATCAGGGGAGGCGGAGGGTCAGAGGATGAATCTGATAGATCTATTGGATCCCTCTCCTTGACATCAGCTGCTGGAACAATCGGCTCCAACAACAACGAAAAATTATAAAGATCTGTAACATTTAGCATAATTAATATGAAGACAATTCTGTGGTTCCCGCTGAGTCCTGACCCGGATCCTAGGGGTGGCAGGTTCAGTGTCTTCATTGTACGGCAGATGTAATGAATTCATCCCTCACTGCGGAGAGTCCCCATAACTAGGCCTCCTGGTGAGGGCAGCAATTACTGGAGGATCCGGGGGGCTCCGCGCGTTTGATGTGAAGCTCAATAAATCAAGAAAGAAATCTCGTCTTATCGCTCTGCAGCCAGAAGAAGTTTCTGCAAGGTCAGGGATGAGAGAGAAGACCATGGCCCGGAAATATCTGCAGGACCAGGAGACACAACCCATAGAGGGAAAGATTACTGGGGGTGGAGACCACCGGCCCCAGAAATATCTGCAGGACCAGCAAATACAACCCATAGAGGGACGGAGTACTGGAGGGAGAGACCAATGGCCGCAGAAATACCTGCAGGACAAGAGGACACAACCTATAGAGGGACCGAGTACTGGGGGGCAGACCACCGGCCCAAGAAATATCTGCAGGACCATGGGGCCCCAGCCACAACCTATAGAGGGACCGAGTACAGGGGGGCAGACCACCGGCCCAAGAAATATCTGCAGGACCAACATACACAAACCCATAGAGGGACGGATTACTGGGGGGAGCGACCAATGGCCGCAGAAATACCTGCAGGACAAGAGGACACAACCTATAGAGGGACCGAGTACCGGGGGGCAGACCACCGGCCCAAGAAATATCTGCATGACCATGGGGCCCCAGCCACAACCTATAGAGGGACCGAGTACTGGGGGGCAGACCACCGGCCCAAGAAATATCTGCAGGACCAACATACACAAACCCATAGAGGGACGGATTACTGGGGGGAGCGACCAATGGCCGCAGCAATATCTGCAGGACAAGAGGACACAACCCATAGAGGGACAGAGTACTGGGGACCCTCCATGTGTGCTTGTTGTGCCCGGTGACCCTCCATGTGAGCTTGTTGTGCCCGGGGACCCTCCATGTGAGCTTGTTGTGCCCGGGGACCCTCCATGTGAGCTTGTTGTGCCCGGGAACCCTCCATGTGAGCTTGTTGTGCCCGGGGACCCTCCATGTGAGCTTGTTGTGCCCGGGGACCCTCCATGTGAGCTTGTTGTGCCCGGAGACCCTCCATGTGAGCTTGTTGTGTCCGGAGACCCTCCATGTGAGCTTGTTGTGTCCGGAGACCCTCCATGTGAGCTTGTTGTGTCGGGAGACCCTCCTTGTGAGCTTGTTGTGCCTGGGGACTCTCGATGTGAGCTTGTTGTGCCCAGTGACCCTCCATGTGAGCTCCTTGTGCCCAGTGACCCTCCATGTGAGCTCGTAGTGTCCGGGGACCCTTCATGTGAGCTTGTTGTGTCCGGGGACCCTTCATGTGAGCTTGTTGTGCCCGGGAACCCTCCATGTGAGCTTGTTGTGTCCACAGACCCTCCATGTGAGCTTGTTGTGTCCACAGACCATCCATGTGAGCTCGTTGTGCCCGGGGACCCTCCATGTGAGCTTGTTGTGTCCGGAGACCCTTCATGTGAGCTTGTTGTGCCCGGTGAGCTTGTTGTGTCCGCAGACCCTCCATGTGAGCTTGTTGTGTCCGCAGACCCTCCATGTGAGCTCGTTGTGCCCGGGGACCCTCCATGTGAGCTTGTTGTGTCCGGAGACCCTTCATGTGAGCTTGTTGTGCGCGGTGAGCTTGTTGTGTCCGCAGACCCTCCATGTGAGCTTGTTGTGTCCGCCGACCCTCCATGTGAGCTTGTTGTGTCCGGGGACCCTTCATGTGAGCTTGTTGTGTCCGGAGACCCTCCATGTGAGCTTGTTGTGTCCGGGAACCCTTCATGTGAGCTTGTTGTGTCCGCAGACCCTCCATGTGAGCTTTTTGTGTCCGCAGACCCTCCTTGTGAGCTTGTTGTGCCAGGAGACCCTCCATGTGAGCTTGTTGTGTCCGCAGACCCTCCATGTGAGCTCGTTGTGTCCGGGGACCCTCCATGTGAGCTCGTTGTGTCCGGGGACCCTCCATGTGAGCTTGTTGTGTCCGGGGACCCTCCATGTGAGCTTGTTGTGTCCGCAGACCCTCCATGTGAGCTTTTTGTGTCCGCAGACCCTCCATGTGAGCTTGTTGTGCCAGGAGACCCTCCATGTGAGCTTGTTGTGTCCGGAGACCCTCCATGTGAGCTCGTTGTGTCCGGGGACCCTCCATGTGAGCTTGTTGTGTCCGGGGACCCTCCATGTGAGCTTGTTGTGTCCGGGGACCCTCCATGTGAGCTTGTTGTGTCCGCAGACCCTCCATGTGAGCTTTTTGTGTCCGCAGACCCTCCATGTGAGCTTGTTGTGCCAGGAGACCCTCCATGTGAGCTTGTTGTGTCCGGAGACCCTCCATGTGAGCTCGTTGTGTCCGGGGACCCTCCATGTGAGCTCGTTGTGTCTGGGGACCCTCCATGTGAGCTCGTTGTGTCCGGGGACCCTCCATGTGAGCTCGTTGTGTCCGGGGACCCTCCATGTGAGCTCGTTGTGTAATATCTTTACTTTTTATCCGTTTATATTGTCGGCTTCTATTTGCGATTCTCGTTGTAGAGTTTTGGGTGTTTTATTGTGATGATCTTTTCTACATTTTTCGAGATTCTGTTTCCCTGTTTCCAGATCTCTGAACCTTTTTGTAGTTTTGTCTCCAGTTTTTGCTGCGGTTCCTGATGTTTTCCGATGAGAAGGTTTTCTCTGGCGAGCGGCGAGGCGGGGGGGCGGGGGTCACAGGTGACGCCGATGTCTCAGCTCCCGGAATGTATTACCTGTTCATTTGTAAAATGTGTTAATTGTCTGAGTGGTAACATGAAGCGATGTGGGAGAGGTGAGATTTCTCTCTGCGCGCCCTGAATTGTTTCACCTTTAATAGCGGCTAATAAGACCCCTGGAAATGTCAGCTCCTGCCACAGACGGCAAATCTACTGCAAATTGTTCAATTGCCTGGTAACAGCTCCATTAGATCATACGGACGCATCAACCACCGCCAGGCAGCCGAAGGGTTAAACACAGAGGAAATGTCACACACATCAATACATACTAATACACACACTAATACATGCACCTACACACTCATACACACACACTAATACATACACCCACACACTCATACACACTAATACATGCACCTACACACACTAATACATGCACCTACACACTCATACACACTAATACATACACCTACAAACACAAATACATGCACCTACACTCATACACACTAATACATGCACCTACACACACTAATACATGCACCTACACACTCATACACACACTTATACATACACCTACACACTCACAGACACTAATACATACACCTACACACTCATACACACACACTAATACATGCACCTACACACACTAATACATGCACCTACACTCATACACACACTAATACATGCACCTACACACATTAATACATGCACCTACACACACTAATACATGCACCTACACTCATACACACACTAATACATGCACCTACACACACTAATACATGCACCTACACACTAATACATGCACCTACACTCATACACACACTAATAAATACACCTACACAGTCATACACACTAATACATACACCTACACACTCACACACTAATACATACACCTACACACTCATACATGCACCTACACTCATACACACACTAATACATGCACCTACACTCATACACACACTAATACATGCACCTACACACACTAATATATGTGCCTACACACTCATACACCTACACACACTAATACATGCACCTACATACTAATACATGCACCTACACTCATACAAACTAATACATGCACCTACACACTCATACACACTAATACATGCACCTACACACTCATACACACACTAAAACATACACCTACACACTCATACACACACACTAATACATACACCTACACACTCATACACACACACTAATACATACACCTACACACTCATACACACACACTAATACATACACCTACACACTCATACACACTAATACATACACCTACACACTCATACACACACTAATACATGCACCTACACACTCATACACACACACTAATACATACACCTACACACTCATACACACACTAATACATGCACATACACACACTAATACATGCACCTACACACTCATACACACTAATACATACACCTACACACTCATACACACTAATACATGCACCTACACACTCACACACACACACTAATACATGCACCTACACACTCATACACACACTAATACAAATACACTGACATACATATACCTACAAACTCTAATACATACATCCACTCGCTCATACACACACTAATGCATACATCTACATACCCATACACACTCACACATACACCTACACACCCATGCACATACTAATACATACACTTACACTAATGCATACACTGAAACACCCATGAATACACCCACAGACTCATACACACGCTAATGCATCACCTACACACCGATGCACACATTAATACATACACTTACACACTCATACACCTACACACACTAATGCATACACCTACACACACTTATACATACACCTACACACTAATGCATACACTGACACACCCATACATACACTAATGCATGCACCTACATAATCATACACACATGTACACACTCACACATACACCTACACACCCAAGCGCTACGGAACACCATATAAATAAAGAATAAATCTTTAAGATCCACTTTAATGTATCCATACATACACCTACACACTCAACAGACACTTATACATACACCTACAGACTCATACAGATACTTATACATACACCTACACACTCATACAGACACTTATACATACACCTACACACTCATACAGACACTTATACATACACCTACACACTCATACACACACATTGCCATATACTGATATACACACTGATGCACATACACACACTCACACACTGCCATACGCATATGCTGAAACACTGTTATACAGACACAATTACACACATACCCACCAATACATACACTGATATCCACACTAGCTACACACTTATATACACATTGATACATGACATACAGATACCTACACACAACTACCCATACTGACACACCTAAATATACGCTCATACACACACATACACTAACTCATATACACACATGGGGGGTATTTATCATTAGGCTCCTGGGGCAGTTCTGGTTCTGGAGCTCCGGTGCCCATCAGATCCAGTAAAGTGGATCTTTACACCCTCATACACACACACACACACACACACACATACACTCAGTAATATACACCCTCATACACACACACACACACATACACTCAGTAATATACACCCTCATACACACACACACTCACTCATATATGCCCTCTTACACACACACATTGGGGCACATTTACTTACCTGGTCCGTTCGCGATCCAGCGGCGCATTCTCTGCGCTGGATTCGGGTCCGGCCGGGATTCATCAATGCAGTTCCTCCGCCGTCCACCAGGTGGCGCTGCTGCGCTGAAGTCCGCTGGAATGCCTCGAAATACACCGGCCTATCCAGGATGAAGGTGAGTGAAATTTTCGCGACACAATTTTTTTTTAAATGCGGCGGTTTTTCCGAATACGTCGGGTTTTCGTTCGGCCACGCCCCCCGATTTCCGTCGCGCGCATGCCGGCGCCGATGCGCCAAATTCCGATCGCGTGCGCCAAAAACCCGGGGCAATTCAGGTACAATCGGCGCAAAACGGAAATATTCGGGTAACACGTCGGGAAAACGCGAATCGGGCCCTTAGTAAATGACCCCCATTGAGTATGCTCATGCTGCTGAGAGAAGCTCCAGATCATCCAACATTTGGACCACAGGTTCTTAGAACGTTCTGGCTGAGGACCTCTTTGGACCATTTGGACCTGAGGTCCTGCATGAAGGTTCTAAGGTTTGTATTGCTTGGACCTGGAATGGGTTTGGTTAGTTTTGTGTTACTTAAAGCCTATGGACTGCACTGATCTGATCTTTGTGGTGGTGGGTTTCATCAGTCGGGATGCAGAGGTCCATTAGTGGTAGGACCATGGCACTAAGGTCTCCTGGGTAACTTGTAGCTTGATGTGTAATGGATGATCGGTGGTCTACTGTTTGGTGACTCGCTCCCCTCCCCTGGTGTAGGTGGCGGAGGTTTCTCCTTGAACTTGGACAACAATGAAGAGATAGTCATAAAATACGGAAACAACAACATTAAAAGCAAAACATCTAAACTCAGAGGCGTCTCGGCTGCCAAGAATCTTCTGAATGTCATTGAGTAATCTCCATTAATCATGTCAACAACCAGCGCAGCCTCCGACGCCAAGCCAAGACGTTGACTCTTGTCCAAGTTGCGTCAAAGTCGACAGGTCGGGATCCACAGGTTAACGTGCAAAGGGAATTCGGTGGTGGGACGCCGGACTCTCTGCCCGGGCTGGTAAATGGTCGGAACAAAGAGCCACCGAGCCGCTACTCCCCCCCCCCAGCCGCGGAGGATTGGCGAGCCAGATAGGATCCTCCGGCAGCCAACATCCAGCGATGGCTGGCACCGGCGCTTGCATTGACTTCTGACACCGGCAATATGCTGCAGATAGGCAGAGGTGAGGCGCCGACCATCCAGAAGAAGAAGAAATATGACGATAAGGGAGAATAAAAGTAATTAACTCCGTGCCATATGGAGGGAAAATGTTTTGATTACAACCGGGCCAAACTCTGTGCCAGGCGGGCGCTTTGTGTCCAAAACCATATGTATAATTATCCGCGCTCACATGCATTTTAATTAGCATTTGATGAAGTAAGAGGAGGGAGGTTTTTTTCGAGGTTTGCTACTTTCTCTCATAATTTCCATTTGTAGGTGGCAGATTCTGCGGCTTTACCTTGCCAAGTGCGGGCGGAGCGGCCGCCAAGTTTCTGTAGCTCGCAGATTACAATGGCGTAACAATATCTGCCCCAGAATTAAAGTTTACGAGCGAGAGAGCCGTGTCACACTCTTTCCAAATGTCGGATCTGGCAAGGACTGACCCAGTGAATATATGATACCGAGGGTGGAGGCCACAACGCTAATGGAGTCATCATGAGGAAAACATGACTGCCATCACGCTGCCCTCCACTCCAGACTTTCCTCCTACGTTCATTGCACTCGTTCCAGACATCCACGCTCTCTCCTGCTTCTCCTCTCACCATTCATCACCCTGGGGTCTCCTTCTTCCCAGGTCACCTCTCAGACATCCACGCTCTCTCCTGCTTTTTCTCTCATCACCCTGGGGTCTCCTTCTTCCCAGGTCACCTCTCAGACATCCACGCTCTCTCCTGCTTCTTCTCTCATCACCCTGGGGTGTCCTTCTTCTTAGGTCACCCCTCAGACATCCACGCTCTCTCCTGCTTCTCCTCTCACCATTCATCACCCTTGGGTCTCCTTCTTCCCAGGTCACCTCTCAGACATCCACGCTCTCTCCTGCCTCTCCTCTCACCATTCATCACCCTTGGGTCTCCTTCTTCCCAGGTCACCTCTCAGACATCCACGCTCTCTCCTGCCTCTCCTCTCACCATTCATCACCCTTGGGTCTCCTTCTTCCCAGGTCACCTCTCAGACATCCACGCTCTCTCCTGCTTCTCCTCTCACCATTCATCACCCTAGTATCTCCTTCTTCCCAGGTCCCCCCTCAGACATCCACGCTCTCTCCTGCCTCTCCTCTCATCACCCTGGGGTCTCCTTCTTCCCAGGTCACCTCTCAGACATCCACGCTCTCTCCTGCTTCTTCTCTCATCACCCTGGAGTCTCCTCCTTCCCAGGTCACCCCTCAGACATCCACGCTCTCTCCTGCTTCTTCTCTCATCACCCTGGAGTCTCCTCCTTCCCAGGTCCCCCCTCAGACATCCACGCTCTCTCCTGCTTCTCCTCTTATCACCCTGGGGTGTCCTTCTTCTTAGGTCACCCCTCAGACATCCACGCTCTCTCCTGCTTCTCCTCTTATCACCCTGGGGTGTCCTTCTTCTTAGGTCACCCCTCAGACATCCACGCTCTCTCTTGCTTCTTCTCTCACCCATCATCACCCTGGGGTGTCCTTCTTCCCACCTCTCAGACATCCACGCTCTCTCCTGCTTCTTCTCTCACCATTCATCACCCTGGGGTGTCCTTCTTCTTAGGTCACCCCTCAGACATCCACGCTCTCTCTTGCTTCTTCTCTCACCCATCATCACCCTGGGGTGTCCTTCTTCCCACCTCTCAGACATCCACGCTCTCTCCTGCTTCTTCTCTCACCATTCATCACCCTGGGGTGTCCTTCTTCTTAGGTCACCCCTCAGACATCCACGCTCTCTCCTGCTTCTTCTCTCACCATTCATCACTCTGGGGTCTCCTTCTTCCCAGGTCACCTCTCAGACATCCACACTCACTCCTGCTTCTCATCTAGTCAGCCTGGGGTCTCCTTCTTCCCAGGTAATCTCTCAGACATCCATGCTCTCTCCTGCTTCTCCTCTCATCACCCTGGGGTGTCCTTCTTCCCAGGTCACCTCTCAGACATCCACGCTCTCTCCTGCTTCTCCTCTCATCACCCTGGGGTCTCCTTCTTCTCAGGTCACCCCCTTAGAAATCCACGCTCTCTCCTGCTTGTCCTCTCATCACCCTAGTATCTCCTTCTTCCCAGGTCCCCCCTCAGACATCCACGCTCTCTCCTGCTTCTCCTCTCATTACCCTGGGGTCTCCTTCTTCCCAGGTCACCCCTCAGACATCCACGCTCTCTCCTGCTTCTTCTCTCACCATTCATCACCCTGGGGTCTCCTTCTTCTCAGGTCACCCCCTTAGAAATCCACGCTCTCTCCTGCTTGTCCTCTCATCACCGTAGTATCTCCTTCTTCCCAGGTCACCCCTCAGACATCCACGCTCTCTCCTGCTTCTCCTCTCATTACCCTGGGGTCTCCTTCTTCCCAGGTCACCTCTCAGACATCCACGCTCTCTCCTGCTTCTTCTCTCACCATTCATCACCCTGGGGTCTCCTTCTTCTCTTGTCACTCCCTTAGAAATCCATGCTATCTCCTGTTTGTCCTCTCATCACCCTGGGGTCTCCTCCTTCCCAGGTCACCTCTCAGACTTCATCACCCTAGGGTCTCCTTCTTCCCAGGTCACCTCTCAGACATCCACACTCTCTTCTGCTCCTTTTCTCACCATTCATCACCCTAGGATCTCCTTCTTCCCAGGTCACCTCTCAGACTTCATCACCCTAGGGTCTCCTTCTTCCCAGGTCACCTCTCAGACTTCATCACCCTAGGATCTCCTTCTTCCCAGGTCACCTCTCAGACTTCATCACCCTAGGGTCTCCTTCTTCCCAGGTCACCTCTCAGACTTCATCACCCTAGGGTCTCCTTCTTCCCAGGTCACCTCTCAGACTTCATCACCCTAGGGTCTCCTTCTTCCCAGGTCACCTCTCAGACTTCATCACCCTAGGGTCTCCTTCTTCCCAGGTCACCTCTCAGACTTCATCACCCTAGGGTCTCCTTCTTCCGAGAGCACCCCTTAGACATCCACACTCTCTCCTGCTCCTTCTCTCACCATTCATCACCCTAGGATCTCATTCTTCCCAGGTCACCTCTCATACATGTAAATTTCACTCTCACCACCCTGGAGTCTCCATCTTCCCAGATCACCCTTCAGAGATCCACGCTCTCTCCTGCTTCTCTTGTCACCCTGGGGTCTCCTTCTTTCCAGGTCACCCCTCAGACATTCGAGCTTCTCTCCCCATCCATCACCCTGGAGTCTTCTAATTCTTCTAAAGGTCCCTCATCTTCAAACTCTTGCATCTAATAGGACCCAGACACTTCTTCTGTCACTCCATTATAGATTCTTTTCTAACCAAAAGTCACGTTACATCTCGATTGCCGTTATTTCTTCTGATTTGGCAATTCCTTGGTCATTAGTCGTCTTTGGAGACTTTCTCGGAGTCAGTTTGTAGCTCCTCACTCTCATTCTTCCTGGATAATTTGCTCTTCTTTTCTCAGTCACATCAAGATCCTCTAATTTCTAAGAACTATTCTTGTCTCTAGGACCTCCAGGTCCTTGGTTATGTTTGGAAACCTCTTCTATAAGGTCGCAGTTTATCTCCTGGCACATGTACGTATCCGATCATAGTTCACCTCCTGACACTCTTACTTCCTGGATGAGGCTTTCGTCGGTTGTATTGTACAAGGTTCATCCTATCCCCTGTCTGGAGACATTCATATCTCTTGGGACTTCCTGGTCATTCCTCACATTTGGAGACCTCTACAAGATCACTATTACCTCCGGTCATTCCTTCTCCTGAGATCTCTCCAGTCATTGTTAACCTTTTGAGACTCCCTCAGTGGCCAAGTGTAACCACCTGACATCCAGACTTCTAGAATCACCATGACCTCCTGACACTCTCACTGCCCTGGTCACTCCTCTTCTCTTGGGGTCATTAGTCAGCCCTGGCCCCTCTATTCCACTTGTCACCTCTGAAGACTCCTGGCCTCTCCTGTACCCTGGACCACCAGGGATATTCATAACCTCTCCATGCAGCCCCCTCTTCCTTGTAGACCCTGTGTTTGCCCTCTCGCCTGCTGACTGGATCCCTCCATCTGGTGCTGGTGTCAGTTATAAAGCTGTGTAATCCGGCGCCGGTGCTGCGCTCCTGACAGCATGATCCGTGTTTATACGTCTCTGACATCCACAGTGCGACTGTCTAAATATCCCGCCATCACTTCAAGAGAATGGCGCACCCGATTACCGCACCGACTCCTCAAGAGTGACAGATAAAAGGGAGAGCTCAGCGCTCAACACAAAGCGAAACGAGAGCAGCGGGAAACAGGAGAGATGACTGTAATGGAGCTCTCACTGAATGACTGTCCTGGAGCTCTCACCGACTGTCCTAAAGCTCTCACCGACTGCCCTGGAGCTCTCACTGACTGTCCTGGAGCTCTCACCGACTGACTGTCGTGGGGCTCTCACTGACTGTCCCGGAGCTCTCACTGACTGACTGTCCGGGAGCTCTCACTGACTGACTGTCCGGGAGCTCTCACTGACTGTCCTGGAGCTCTCACTGACTGACTGTCCTGGAGCTCTCACTGACTGACTGTCCTGGAGCTCTCACCGGCTGACTGTCCAGGAGATCTCACCGGCTGACTGTCCTGGAGCTCTCACCGACTGACTGCCTTGGAGCTCGCACCGACTGTCCTGGAGCTCGCACCGACTGACTGTCCTGGAGCTCTCGCTGACGATCCTAGAGCTCTCGCTGACTGTCCTGGAGCTCTCACTGACGGTCCTGGAGCTCTCGATGACTGTCCTGGAGCTCTCACTGACTGTCGTGGAGCTCTCACCGACTGACTGTCCGGGAGCTCTCACCGACTGACTGCCTGGGAGCTCTCACCGACTGACTGTCCTGGAGCTCTCACCGACTGACTGTCCTGGAGCTCTAACCGACTGACTGCCTTGGAGCTCTCACCGACTGACTGTCCTGGAGCTCTCACCAACTGACTGTCCTGGAGCTCTCACCGACTGACTGTCCTGGAGCTCTCACCGACTGACTGTCCTGGAGCTCTCACCGACTGATTCTCTTGGAGCTCTCACCGACTGGCTGTCCTGGAGCTCTCACCGACTGACTGTCCGGGAGCTCTCACCGACTGACTGTCCTGGAGCTCTAACCGACTGACTGCCTTGGAGCTCTCACCGACTGACTGTCCTGGAGCTCTCACCGACTGACTGTCCTGGAGCTCTCACCGACTGACTGTCCTGGAGCTCTCACCGACTGACTGCCTTGGAGCTCTCACCGACTGACTGTCCTGAAACTCTCACCGACTGACTGTCCATGAGCTCTCACCGACTGACTGTCCATGAGCTCTCACCGACTGACTGTCCGGGAGCTCTCACCGACTGATTCTCTTGGAGTTCTCACTGACTGACTGTCCTGGAGCTCTCACCGACTGATTCTCTTGGAGCTCTCACCGACTGACTGTCCTGGAGTTCTCACCGACTGATTCTCTTGGAGCTCTCACCGACTGACTGTCCTGGAGCTCTCACCGACTTACTGTCCTGGAGCTCTCACTGTCTGACTGTCCGGGAGCTCTCACCGTCTGACTGTCCGGGAGCTCTCACCGACTGACTGTCCGGGAGCTCTCACCGACTGACTGTCCGGGAGCTCTCACCGACTGACTGCCTTGGAGCTCTCACTGACTGACTGTCCGGGAGCTCTCTCCGACTGACTGTCCGGGAGCTCTCACCGACTGACTGTCCTGGAGCTCTCACCGACTGACTGTCCGGGAGCTGTCACCGACTGACTGTCTTGGAGCTCTCACCGACTGACTGTCTTGGAGCTCTCACCGACTGACTATCCGGGAGCTCTCACCGACTGATTCTCTTGGAGCTCTCACTGACGGACTGTCCTGGAGCTCTCACCGACTGATTCTCTTGGAGCTCTCACCGACTGACTGTCCTGGAGCTCTCACCGACTTACTGTCCTGGAGCTCTCACTGCTTGACTGTCCTGGAGCTCTCACCGACTGACTGTCCTGGAGCTCTCACCGACTGACTGTCCTGGCGCTCTCACCGACTGACTGTCCTGAGCTCTCACCGACTGACTGTCCTGGCGCTCTCACCGACTGACTGTCCTGAGCTCTCACCGACTGACTGTCCTGGCGCTCTCACCGACTGACTGTCCTGAGCTCTCACCGACTGACTGTCCTGGCGCTCTCACCGACTGACTGTCCTGAGCTCTCACCGACTGACTGTCCAGGAGCTCTCACCGACTGATTCTCTTGGAGTTCTCACCGACTGACTGTCCTGGAACTCTCACCGACTTACTGTCCTGGAGCTCTCCCTGCTTGACTGTCCGGGAGCTCTCACCGACTGACTGCCTGGGAGCTCTCACCGACTGACTGTCCTGGAGCTCTCACCGACTGACTGTCCTGGAGCTCTCCCTGCTTGACTGTCCGGGAGCTCTCACCGACTGACTGCCTGGGAGCTCTCACCGACTGACTGTCCTGGAGCTCTCACCGACTGACTGTCCTGGAGCTCTCACCGACTGACTGTCCTGGAGCTCTCACCGACTGACTGTCCTGGAGCTCTCACCGACTGACTGTCCGGGAGCTCTCACCGACTGACTGTCCGGGAGCTCTCACCGACTGACTGTCCTGGAGCTCTCACCGACTGATTCTCTTGGAGCTTTTACCGACTGACTGTCCTGGAGCTCTTACTGACTGTTTCTCTTGGAGCTCTTACTGACTGACTGTCCTGGAGCTCTCACCGACTGACTGTCCTGGAGCTCTCATCGACTGATTCTCTTGGAGCTCTCACCGACTGACTGTCCTGGAGCTCTCACTGACTGACTGTCCTGGAGCTCTCACTGCCTGACTGTCCTGGAGCTCTCACCGAATGACTGTCCTGGAGCTCTCACCGACTTACTGTCCTGGAGCTCTCACCGACTGACTGTCCTGGAGCTCTCACCGACTTACTGTCCTGGAGCTCTCACTGCTTGACTGTCCTGGAGCTCTCACCGACTGACTGTCCTGGAGCTCTCACCGACTGACTGTCCTGGAGCTCTCACCGTCTGACTGTCCTGGAGCTCTCACCGTCTGACTGTCCTGGAGCTCTCACCGACTGACTGTCCTGGAGCTCTCACCGACTGACTGTCCTGGCGCTCTCACCGACTGACTGTCCTGAGCTCTCACCGACTGACTGTCCTGGCGCTCTCACCGACTGACTGTCCTGAGCTCTCACCGACTGACTGTCCTGGCGCTCTCACCGACTGACTGTCCTGAGCTCTCAGCGACTGACTGTCCAGGAGCTCTCACCGACTGATTCTCTTGGAGTTCTCACCGACTGACTGTCCTGGAACTCTCACCGACTTACTGTCCTGGAGCTCTCCCTGCTTGACTGTCCGGGAGCTCTCACCGACTGACTGCCTGGGAGCTCTCACCGACTGACTGTCCTGGAGCTCTCACCGACTGACTGTCCTGGAGCTCTCACCGACTGACTGTCCTGGAGCTCTCACCGACTGACTGTCCTGGAGCTCTCACCGACTGACTGTCCTGGAGCTCTCACTGCCTGACTGTCCTGGAGCTCTCACCGAATGACTGTCCTGGAGCTCTCACCGACTTACTGTCCTGGAGCTCTCACCGACTGACTGTCCTGGAGCTCTCACCGACTTACTGTCCTGGAGCTCTCACTGCTTGACTGTCCTGGAGCTCTCACCGACTGACTGTCCTGGAGCTCTCACCGACTGACTGTCCTGGAGCTCTCACCGTCTGACTGTCCTGGAGCTCTCACCGTCTGACTGTCCTGGAGCTCTCACCGACTGACTGTCCTGGAGCTCTCACCGACTGACTGTCCTGGCGCTCTCACCGACTGACTGTCCTGAGCTCTCACCGACTGACTGTCCTGGCGCTCTCACCGACTGACTGTCCTGAGCTCTCACCGACTGACTGTCCTGGCGCTCTCACCGACTGACTGTCCTGAGCTCTCAGCGACTGACTGTCCAGGAGCTCTCACCGACTGATTCTCTTGGAGTTCTCACCGACTGACTGTCCTGGAACTCTCACCGACTTACTGTCCTGGAGCTCTCCCTGCTTGACTGTCCGGGAGCTCTCACCGACTGACTGCCTGGGAGCTCTCACCGACTGACTGTCCTGGAGCTCTCACCGACTGACTGTCCTGGAGCTCTCACCGACTGACTGTCCTGGAGCTCTCACCGACTGACTGTCCTGGAGCTCTCACCGACTGACTGTCCTGGAGCTCTCACCGACTGACTGTCCTGGAGCTCTCACCGACTGACTGTCCTGGAGCTCTCACCGACTGACTGTCCTGGAGCTCTCACCGACTGACTGTCCGGGAGCTCTCACCGACTGACTGTCCGGGAGCTCTCACCGACTGACTGTCCTGGAGCTCTCACCGACTGATTCTCTTGGAGCTCTCACCGACTGACTGTCCTGGAGCTCTCACCGACTGACTGTCCTGGAGCTCTCACCGACTGATTCTCTTGGAGCTCTCACCGACTGACTGTCCTGGAGCTCTCACCGACTGACTGTCCTGGAGCTCTCACCGACTGATTCTCTTGGAGCTCTCACTGACTGACTGTCCTGGAGCTCTCACCGACTGACTGTCCTGGAGCTCTCACCGACTGACTGTCCTGGAGCTCTCACCGACTGATTCTCTTGGAGCTCTCACCGACTGACTGTCCTGGAGCTCTCACCGACTGACTGTCCTGGAGCTCTCACCGACTGATTCTCTTGGAGCTCTCATTGACTGACTGCCTCCTCACCCTCCTGTACTCATTACTGTATGTATATAGCATGGATATGGATCAGTGTGGGGCAGTATTATGCCTGCACCAGGTGTAGGAAAGAAACAATGACCCGCCCCCCTTCGGAGGGTGACCCTTAGGTAAGTACTTGGGAGACATCCAGTGTAATTATAGAAATGTAGGTGAAGAAAAAGTCTCTCACCGACTGACTGTCCGGGAGCTTTCTACAGTCCTCTGTACCTGGATCAGCGCCAGAAACCTGTCATGAATCAATCAGTCACATATTAACCCCTCGCAGATCCTGGCGCTCCCTGGACTCGCCATCGTCTGGATGTCATTTATAAGTGAATCATTACAATCAGTCGCAGATGTTATAGCAGCGCGCGCCATTTATTATACAAAGCCGCACATTTCACGGCTGTCACATCTCATCCTCCAGGATCCACCGCCACTCCGTCACCTGCCCCGCTACACCCTGTCCCCAACACCAGGGGGCGCAAGTATCTGCTACATCAGTACTGAGAGATACAATGTACCAAGACCAAAACACAGAGGGGAGAACATCACTACTAGAGACAGACACAGGGGGCAGTATTATACAGTTATATTCCTGTACATAGGGGGCAGTATTATAGTAGTTATATTCCTGTACATAGGGAGCAGTATTATAGTAGTTATATTCCTGTACATAGGGGGCAGTATTATAGTAGTTATATTCTTGTACATAGGGGGAAGTATTATAGCAGTTATATTCCTGTACATAGGGGGCAGTATTATAGTAGTTATATTCCTGTACATAGGGGGCAGTATTATAGTAGTTATATTCCTGTACATAGGGGGCAGTATTATAGTAGTTATATTCCTGTACATAGGGGGCAGTATTATAGTAGTTATATTCCTGTACATAGGGGGCAGTATTATAGTAGTTATATTCCTGTACATAGGGGGCAGTATTATAGTAGTTATAGTCTTGTACATAGGGGGCAGTATTATAGTAGTTATATCCCTGTACATAGGGGGCAGTATTATAGTAGTTATATTCTTGTACATAGGAGGCAGTATTATAGTAGTTATATTCTTGTACATATGGAGCAGTATTATAGTAGTTATATTCCTGTACATAGGGGGCAGTATTATAGTAGTTATATTCCTGTACATAGGGGGCAGTATTATAGTAGTTATATTCCTGTACATACGGGGCAGTATTATAGTAGTTATATTCTTGTACATAGGGGGCAGTATTATAGTAGTTATATTCCTGTACATAGGAGGCAGTATTATACTAGTTATATTCTTGTACATACGGGGCAGTATTATAGTAGTTATATTCTTGTACATAGGGGGCAGTATTATAGTAGTTATATTCCTGTACATAGGGGGCAGTATTATAGTAGTTATATCCCTGTACATAGGGGGCAGTATTATAGTAGTTATATTCTTGTACATATGGGGACAGTATTATAGTAGTTATATTCCTGTACATAGGGGGCAGTATTATAGTAGTTATATTCCTGTACATAGGGGGCAGTATTATAGTAGTTATATTCTTGTACATAGGGGGCAGTATTATAGTAGTTATATTCTTGTACATAGGGGGCAGTATTATAGTAGTTATATTCCTGTACATAGGGGGCAGTATTATAGTAGTTATATCCCTGTACATAGGGGCAGTATTATAGTAGTTATATTCTTGTACATAGGGGGCAGTATTATAGTAGTTATATTCTTGTACATAGGGGGCAGTATTATAGTAGTTATATTCCTGTACATAGGGGGCAGTATTATAGTAGTTATATCCCTGTACATAGGGGCAGTATTATAGTAGTTATATTCCTGTACATAGGGGCAGTATTATAGTAGTTATATTCTTGTACATAGGGGGCAGTATTATAGTAGTTATATTCTTGTACATAGGGGGCAGTATTATAGTAGTTATATTCCTGTACATAGGGGGCAGTATTATAGTAGTTATATCCCTGTACATAGGGGCAGTATTATAGTAGTTATATTCTTGTACATAGGGGGCAGTATTATAGTAGTTATATTCCTGTACATAGGGGGCAGTATTATAGTAGTTATATTCCTGTACATAGGGGCAGTATTAAAGTAGTTATATTCCTGTACATAGGGGCAGTATTATAATAGTTATATTCTTGTACATAGGGGGCAGTATTATAGTAGTTATATTCCTGTACATAGGGGGCAGTATTATAGTAGTTATATCCCTGTACATAGGGGCAGTATTATAGTAGTTATATTCCTGTACATAGGGGCAGTATTATAGTAGTTATATTCCTGTACATAGGGGCAGTATTATAGTAGTTATATTCTTGTACATAGGGGGCAGTATTATAGTAGTTATCTTCCTGTACATAGGGGCAGTATTATAGTAGTTATATTCTTGTACATAGGGAGCAGTATTATAGCAGTTATATTCTTGTACATAGGGGACAGTATTATAGTAGTTATATTCCTGTACATAGGGGGCAGTATTATAGTAGTTATATTCCTGTACATAGGGGGCAGTATTATAGTAGTTATATTCCTGTACATAGGGGGCAGTATTATAGTAGTTATATTCCTGTACATAGGGGGCAGTATTATAGTAGTTATATTCCTGTACATAGGGGCAGTATTATAGTAGTTATATTCCTGTACATAGGGGGCAGTATTATAGTAGTTATATTCTTGTACATAGGGGGCAGTATTATAGTAGTTATATTCCTGTACATAGGGGGCAGTATTATAGTAGTTATATTCTTGTACATAGGGGGCAGTATTATAGTAGTTATATTCCTGTACATAGGGGGCAGTATTATAGTAGTTATATTCCTGTACATAGGGGGCAGTATTATAGTAGTTATATTCCTGTACATAGGGGGCAGTATTATAGTAGTTATATCCCTGTACATAGGGGGCAGTATTATAGTAGTTATATTCCTGTACATAGGGGGCAGTATTATAGTAGTTATATCCCTGTACATAGGGGCAGTATTATAGTAGTTATATTCCTGTACATAGGGGCAGTATTATAGTAGTTATATTCCTGTACATAGGGGCAGTATTATAGTAGTTATATTCTTGTACATAGGGGGCAGTATTATAGTAGTTATCTTCCTGTACATAGGGGCAGTATTATAGTAGTTATATTCTTGTACATAGGGAGCAGTATTATAGCAGTTATATTCTTGTACATAGGGGACAGTATTATAGTAGTTATATTCCTGTACATAGGGGGCAGTATTATAGTAGTTATATTCCTGTACATAGGGGGCAGTATTATAGTAGTTATATTCCTGTACATAGGGGGCAGTATTATAGTAGTTATATTCCTGTACATAGGGGGCAGTATTATAGTAGTTATATTCCTGTACATAGGGGCAGTATTATAGTAGTTATATTCCTGTACATAGGGGGCAGTATTATAGTAGTTATATTCTTGTACATAGGGGGCAGTATTATAGTAGTTATATTCCTGTACATAGGGGGCAGTATTATAGTAGTTATATTCTTGTACATAGGGGGCAGTATTATAGTAGTTATATTCCTGTACATAGGGGGCAGTATTATAGTAGTTATATTCCTGTACATAGGGGGCAGTATTATAGTAGTTATATTCCTGTACATAGGGGGCAGTATTATAGTAGTTATATCCCTGTACATAGGGGGCAGTATTATAGTAGTTATATTCCTGTACATAGGAGGCAGTATTATAGTAGTTATATTCCTGTACATAGGGGGCAGTATTATAGTAGTTATATTCCTGTACATAGGGGGCAGTATTATAGTAGTTATATTCTTGTACATAGGGGGCAGTATTATAGTAGTTATATTCTTGTACATAGGGGGCAGTATTATAGTAGTTATATTCCTGTACATAGGGGACAGTATTATAGTAGTTATATTCTTGTACATAGGGGGCAGTATTATAGTAGTTATATTCTTGTACATAGGGGGCAGTATTATAGTAGTTATATTCTTGTACATAGGGGGCAGTATTATAGTAGTTATATTCTTGTACATAGGGGACAGTATTATAGTAGTTATATTCTTGTACATAGGGGGCAGTATTATAGTAGTTATATTCTTGTACATAGGGGGCAGTATTATAGTAGTTATATTCTTGTACATAGGGGGCAGTATTATAGTAGTTATATTCCTGTACATAGGGGGCAGTATTATAGTAGTTATATTCTTGTACATAGGGGTCAGTATTATAGTAGTTATATTCCTGTACATAGGGGGCAGTATTATAGTAGTTATATTCCTGTACATAGGGGGCAGTATTATAGTAGTTATATTCTTGTACATAGGGGGCAGTATTATAGTAGTTATATTCTTGTACATAGGGGGCAGTATTATAGTAGTTATATCCCTGTACATAGGGGGCAGTATTATAGTAGTTATATTCTTGTACATAGGGGGCAGTATTAAAGTAGTTATATTCCTGTACATAGGGGGCAGTATTATAGTAGTTATATTCCTGTACATAGGGGGCAGTATTATAGTAGTTATATTCTTGTACATAGGGGGCAGTATTATAGTAGTTATATTCTTGTACATAGGGGGCAGTATTATAGTAGTTATATTCTTGTACATAGGGGGCAGTATTATAGTAGTTATATTCTTGTACATAGGGAGCAGTATTATAGTAGTTATATTCTTGTACATAGTGGGCAGTATTATAGTAGTTATATTCCTGTACATAGGGGGCAGTATTATAGTAGTTATATTCCTGTACATAGGGGGCAGTATTATAGTAGTTATATCCCTGTACATAGGGGGCAGTATTATAGTAGTTATATTCTTGTACATAGGGGCAGTATTATAGTAGTTATATTCCTGTACATAGGGGCAGTATTATAGTAGTTATATTCTTGTACATAGGAGGCAGTATTATAGTAGTTATATTCCTGTACATAGGGGGCAGTATTATAGTAGTTATATTCCTGTACATAGGGGCAGTATTATAGTAGTTATATTCCTGTACATAGGGGGCAGTATTATAGTAGTTATATTCCTGTACATAGGGGGCAGTATTATAGTAGTTATATTCTTGTACATAGGGGGCAGTCTTATAGTAGTTATATTCCTGTACATAGGGGGCAGTATTATAGTAGTTATATTCCTGTACATAGGGGGCAGTATAATAGTAGTTATATTCTTGTACATAGGGGGCAGTATTATAGTAGTTATATTCTTGTACATAGGGGGCAGTATAATAGTAGTTATATTCTTGTACATAGGGGGCAGTATTATAGTAGTTATATTCCTGTACATAGGGGGCAGTATTATAGTAGTTATATTCTTGTACATAGGGGGCAGTATAATAGTAGTTATATTCTTGTACATAGGGGGCAGTATAATAGTAGTTATATTCTTGTACATAGGGGGCAGTATTATAGTAGTTATATTCCTGTACATAGGGGGCAGTATTATAGTAGTTATATTCCTGTACATAGGGGGCAGTATTATAGTAGTTATATTCCTGTACATAGAGGGCAGTATTATAGTAGTTATATTCCTGTACATAGGGGGCAGTATTATAGTAGTTATATTCCTGTACATAGGGGGCAGTATTATAGTAGTTATATTCCTGTACATAGGGGGTAGTATTATAGTAGTTATATTCCTGTACATAGGGGGCAGTATTATAGTAGTTATATTCTTGTACATAGGGGGCAGTATTATAGTAGTTATATTCTTGTACATAGGGGGCAGTATTATAGTAGTTATATTCCTGTACATAGGGGGCAGTATTATAGTAGTTATATTCTTGTACATAGGGGGCAGTATTATAGTAGTTATATTCTTGTACATAGGGGGCAGTATTATAGTAGTTATATTCCTGTACATAGGGGGCAGTATTATAGTAGTTATATTCTTGTACATAGGGGGCTGTATTATAGTAGTTATATTCCTGTACATAGGGGGCAGTATTATAGTAGTTATATTCTTGTACATAGGGGGCAGTATTATAGTAGTTATATTCTTGTACATAGGGGGCAGTATTATAGTAGTTATATTCCTGTACATAGGGGGCAGTATTATAGTAGTTATATTCCTGTACATATGGGGCAGTATTATAGTAGTTATATTCCTGTACATAGGGGGCAGTATTATAGTAGTTATATTCCTGTACATAGGGGGCAGTATTATAGTAGTTATATTCCTGTACATAGGGGGCAGTATTATAGTAGTTATATTCCTGTACATAGGAGGCAGTATTATAGTAGTTATATTCCTGTACATAGGGGGCAGTATTATAGTAGTTATATTCTTGTACATAGGGGGTAGTATTATAGTAGTTATATTCCTGTACATAGGGGGCAGTATTATAGTAGTTATATTCCTGTACATAGGGGCAGTATTATAGTAGTTATATTCCTGTACATATGGGGCAGTATTATAGTAGTTATATTCCTGTACATAGGGGGCAGTATTATAGTAGTTATATTCCTGTACATAGGGGGCAGTATTATAGTAGTTATATTCCTGTACATAGGGGGCAGTATTATAGTAGTTATATTCCTGTACATAGGGGGCAGTATTATAGTAGTTATATTCCTGTACATAGGGGGCAGTATTATAGTAGTTATATTCCTGTACATAGGGGGCAGTATTATAGTAGTTATATTCCTGTACATAGGGGGTAGTATTATAGTAGTTATATTCTTGTACATAGGGGGCAGTATTATAGTAGTTATATTCTTGTACATAGGGGGCAGTATTATAGTAGTTATATTCCTGTACATAGGGGGCAGTATTATAGTAGTTATATTCCTGTACATAGAGGGCAGTATTATAGTAGTTATATTCTTGTACATAGGAGGCAGTATTATAGTAGTTATATCCCTGTACACAGGGGGCAGTATTATAGCAGTTATATTCCTGTACATAGGGGGCAGTATTATAGTAGTTATATTCCTGTACATAGGGGGCAGTATTATAGTAGTTATATTCCTGTACATAGGAGGCAGTATTATAGTAGTTATATCCCTGTACATAGGGTGCAGTATTATAGTAGTTATATTCTTGTACATAGGGGGCAGTATTATAGTAGTTATATTCTTGTACATAGGGGGCAGTATTATAGTAGTTATATTCCTGTACATAGGGGGCAGTATTATAGTAGTTATATTCTTGTACATAGGGGGCAGTATTATAGTAGTTATATCCCTGTACATAGGGGGCAGTATTATAGTAGTTATATTCCTGTACATAGGGGGCAGTATTATAGTAGTTATATTCCTGTACATAGGAGGCAGTATTATAGTAGTTATGAGAGGGAAACAGGTATAAGCGCTCACACACCTGGACATGTAGTCTGTAATCCAGTCTCCACTCCTCTGGGATGCAAGAGAGCCTAGTCCGCCGGCCACGGACACAAATAGTGAAAATTCAAATTCAAGGAATAGCTCAGCATCAGTAGTAAAAATCCATTCTTCTTTATTTCATTTAAATTAAAAAGTCCATAGCAAAGACCAACGCGTTTCAGGAGAATAATCTCCCTTAATCATGGTAACATTTTGCTCAATGCACAACCATATTTAAAAGAAAAGAGGACTGACATGGGCGGGTACACCCAAGTCTGGACATCACTTCCTCTTTACACAGCAGATACAATTACAAATACACAGTGGATACAATTGTCATTACAAAACATTTTATACATTTCTTTAAAAAATCATCATAAGGTCTTCCCTGAAATTCATACCTGAGGGGATCCTAGTGTTTAAATTCATAATCCAATAAGCCTCTCTTTTTCTTAATGCTTTTAGCCAGTCACCACCTCTTTCTGGTCGGTTAACCCTCTCTACACCAAAGAATTTCAAAAAATTTGTTGTTCTATTGTGTTTTTCTACAAAGTGCTTTGTCGCCCCTGATATTCCCTTACTTTTCTTTGACACATCCCCTATATGTTCACTTATTCTGTCCTTTATTTTTCTTTTTGTGCTGCCCACATATTTTATGCAGCATGCTGTGCATTCAATGACATAAATCGCATAGTCTGAATTGCAATTAATGAATGTTTCAATATCAAAGGATCTGTCATTGCTTTTCACAGTGTTACATTTTTTGGCATATGCGCACATATTGCACCTACTCCCATGACAAGGAAAAAAGCCCTTCTGTGAGAGCCAAATTTTTTTGTTTTTTTGTTCTTTGTAAAGACTAGGGGACACTATGCTTCCAATGGTTCTACCTCGTCTGGCTACAAATTGCACTCCCTCCTTTAAGATAGTTCGTAATTTTATGTCACTATTCAGTCCATCAATAGCTAATCTATATATGTCCTGGTGGGAGGAGGGTGTCATCTATGGATCTGCCAACCCTTTTATAGGTGATATACTATGGTATGGCAGATTCATGGATGACATCCTCATTATTTGGAAGGGACCAGAGGACAGAATAAGTTCATTCAGGCAATATATTAATAATAATTCCTGCAATCTGGTGTTCACAGGAGATATGGCAAAGCATAAGATATCATTTTTGGATCTGCTCCTCACAGGAGATCCTAAATGCAGATCAATCCTCACAGAGACATACAGTAAACCACAAGCAGTCAATTCAATTTTACAGGCTGATAGCTGTCATCCGAGCCACACGATAAAAGCAATCCCACTAGGTCAGATGCACAGACTAAAAAGAAACTGCACTGAAGATAAGGTTTTTCAAGTAGAATGTGAGAAATTAGCCCAAAATTTAAAGTCTAGAGGGTACAAGCGATGGCATATTGAGGAAGCAAAAAAACGCATAGACACTGTTCCCAGAAGCACTTTATTAGAGTCTGAACAGGGTGCAATAAGAAAAAAACAAAAAAAGGAAAAAATCACCTTTTCAACAAATTTTAACAGCAACTATGGGCAAGTGTGTAATATAGTAAAAAAATATCTGCCAATGCTGAATAGTGACATAAAATTACGAACTATCTTAAAGGAGGGAGTGCAATTTGTAGCCAGACGAGGTAGAACCATTGGAAGCATAGTGTCCCCTAGTCTTTACAAAGAACAAAAAAACAAAAAAATTTGGCTCTCACAGAAGGGCTTTTTTCCTTGTCATGGGAGTAGGTGCAATATGTGCGCATATGCCAAAAAATGTAACACTGTGAAAAGCAATGACAGATCCTTTGATATTGAAACATTCATTAATTGCAATTCAGACTATGCGATTTATGTCATTGAATGCACAGCATGCTGCATAAAATATGTGGGCAGCACAAAAAGAAAAATAAAGGACAGAATAAGTGAACATATAGGGGATGTGTCAAAGAAAAGTAAGGGAATATCAGGGGCGACAAAGCACTTTGTAGAAAAACACAATAGAACAACAAATTTTTTGAAATTCTTTGGTGTAGAGAGGGTTAACCGACCAGAAAGAGGTGGTGACTGGCTAAAAGCATTAAGAAAAAGAGAGGCTTATTGGATTATGAATTTAAACACTAGGATCCCCTCAGGTATGAATTTCAGGGAAGACCTTATGATGATTTTTTAAAGAAATGTATAAAATGTTTTGTAATGACAATTGTATCCACTGTGTATTTGTAATTGTATCTGCTGTGTAAAGAGGAAGTGATGTCCAGACTTGGGTGTACCCGCCCATGTCAGTCCTCTTTTCTTTTAAATATGGTTGTGCATTGAGCAAAATGTTACCATGATTAAGGGAGATTATTCTCCTGAAACGCGTTGGTCTTTGCTATGGACTTTTTAATTTAAATGAAATAAAGAAGAATGGATTTTTACTACTGATGCTGAGCTATTCCTTGAATTTGAATTTTCATTATAGTAGTTATATCCCTGTACACAGGGGGCAGTGTTATAGCAGTTATATACATGATGGCGGTATAGTACTATCTCTGTGTGTTGTAGAGTCTCTATAAGCAGTACATGACAGGGGCTTATCATGTTGTCGCCTGGTTAGTAGAGGAAGTTGTCTCGTGTATTGTTCTCCGGCTTGTTATGACTTGGCTGCTGACAGATTCCCTCCAGTCGTGTATATATGACATTTCTCATTTTGCAGGGTCTTGTGGCTTCGCCCCTGGAAGTTGAGTGTTTATTACTTCCCGTCTTATAACCTTCGCTGATAGAGATCCTGTTATATTATAAAGAACTTTCCTCAGGATTCGGAGCTTCGCTCCTTTCTGGCGTTTTTCTGTTTTTTCTTTTGTATTTCCTTAATTATACTTTTTGCAATAAAATTCAGCCCCTCAGTTTTCATCTTTGGATCGGTGACATCTTAATGGTGACTCCGTCTCCCACCATTTCCAGACCCCACAGTTTCCATGAGGTTCTCCCCTGTCCTGGGACTTTAATGGAAACTGTAAGTAGGTTTGACCCACAGACTGCAGCCAGTGTTATGTATTGTCCCTGGAGAGATGTGTAATCAGACCTCACACTGCTGTGCTCTGTGCTCTCTGCAGCCAGTGTTATGTATTGTCCCTGGAGAGATGTGTGATCAGACCTCACACTGCTGTGCTCTGTGCTCTCTGCAGCCAGTGTTATGTATTGTCCCTGGAGAGATGTGTAATCAGACCTCACACTGCTGTGCTCTATGCTCTCTGCAGCCAGTGTTATGTATTGTCCCTGGAGAGATGTGTAATCAGACCTCACACTGCTGTGCTCTGTGCTCTCTGCAGCCAGTGTTATGTATTGTCCCTGGAGAGATGTGTAATCAGACCTCACACTGCTGTGCTCTGTGCTCTCTGCAGCCAGTGTTATGTATTGTCCCTGGAGAGATGTGTAATCAGACCTCACACTGCTGTGCTCTGTGCTCTCTGCAGCCAGTGTTATGTATTGTCCCTGGAGAGATGTGTTATCAGACCTCACACTGCTGTGCTCTGTGCTCTCTGCAGCCAGTGTTATGTATTGTCCCTGGAGAGATGTGTAATCAGACCTCACACTGCTGTGCTCTGTGCTCTCTGCAGCCAGTGTTATGTATTGTCCCTGGAGAGATGTGTAATCAGACCTCACACTGCTGTGCCCTGTGCTCTCTGCAGCCAGTGTTATGTATTGTCCCTGGAGAGATGTGTAATCAGACCTCACACTGCTGTGCTCTGTGCTCTCTGCAGTCAGTGTTATGTATTGTCCCTGGAGAGATGTGTAATTATACCTCACACTGCTGTGCTCTGTGCTCTCTGTAGCCAGTGTTATGTATTGTCCCTGGAGAGATGTGTAATCAGACCTCACACTGCTGTGCTCTGTGCTCTCTGCAGCCAGTGTTATGTATTGTCCCTGGAGAGATGTGTAATCAGACCTCACACTGCTGTGCTCTGTGCTCCCTGCAGCCAGTGTTATGTACTGTCCCTGGAGAGATGTGTAATCAGACCTCACACTGCTGTGCTCTGTGCTCTCTGCAGCCAGTGTTATGTACTGTCCCTGGAGAGATGTGTAATCAGACCTCACACTGCTGTGCTCTGTGCTCTCTGCAGCCAGTGTTATGTACTGTCCCTGGAGGGATGTGTAATCAGACCTCACACTGCTGTGCTCTGTGCTCTCTGCAGCCAGTGTTATGTATTGTCCCTGGAGAGATGTGTAATCAGACCTCACACTGCTGTGCTCTGTGCTCTCTGCAGCCAGTGTTATGTATTGTCCCTGGAGAGATGTGTAATCAGACCTCACACTGCTGTGCTCTGTGCTCTCTGCAGCCAGTGTTATGTATTGTCCCTGGAGAGATGTGTAATCAGACCTCACACTGCTGTGCTCTGTGCTCTCTGCAGCCAGTGTTATGTATTGTCCCTGGAGAGATGTGTAATCAGACCTCACACTGCTGTGCCCTGTGCTCTCTGCAGCCAGTGTTATGTATTGTCCCTGGAGAGATGTGTAATCAGACCTCACACTGCTGTGCTCTGTGCTCTCTGCAGTCAGTGTTATGTATTGTCCCTGGAGAGATGTGTAATTATACCTCACACTGCTGTGCTCTGTGCTCTCTGTAGCCAGTGTTATGTATTGTCCCTGGAGAGATGTGTAATCAGACCTCACACTGCTGTGCTCTGTGCTCTCTGCAGCCAGTGTTATGTATTGTCCCTGGAGAGATGTGTAATCAGACCTCACACTGCTGTGCTCTGTGCTCCCTGCAGCCAGTGTTATGTACTGTCCCTGGAGAGATGTGTAATCAGACCTCACACTGCTGTGCTCTGTGCTCTCTGCAGCCAGTGTTATGTACTGTCCCTGGAGAGATGTGTAATCAGACCTCACACTGCTGTGCTCTGTGCTCTCTGCAGCCAGTGTTATGTACTGTCCCTGGAGGGATGTGTAATCAGACCTCACACTGCTGTGCTCTGTGCTCTCTGCAGCCAGTGTTATGTATTGTCCCTGGAGAGATGTGTAATCAGACCTCACACTGCTGTGCTCTGTGCTCTCTGCAGCCAGTGTTATGTATTGTCCCTGGAGAGATGTGTAATCAGACCTCACACTGCTGTGCCCTGTGCTCTCTGCAGCCAGTGTTATGTATTGTCCCTGGAGAGATGTGTAATCAGACCTCACACTGCTGTGCTCTGTGCTCTCTGTAGCCAGTGTTATGTATTGTCCCTGGAGAGATGTGTAATCAGACCTCACACTGCTGTGCTCTGTGCTCTCTGCAGCCAGTGTTATGTATTGTCCCTGGAGAGATGTGTAATCAGACCTCACACTGCTGTGCTCTGTGCTCCCTGCAGCCAGTGTTATGTACTGTCCCTGGAGAGATGTGTAATCAGACCTCACACTGCTGTGCTCTGTGCTCTCTGCAGCCAGTGTTATGTACTGTCCCTGGAGAGATGTGTAATCAGACCTCACACTGCTGTGCTCTGTGCTCTCTGCAGCCAGTGTTATGTACTGTCCCTGGAGGGATGTGTAATCAGACCTCACACTGCTGTGCTCTGTGCTCTCTGCAGCCAGTGTTATGTATTGTCCCTGGAGAGATGTGTAATCAGACCTCACACTGCTGTGCTCTGTGCTCTCTGCAGCCAGTGTTATGTATTGTCCCTGGAGAGATGTGTAATCAGACCTCACACTGCTGTGCTCTGTGCTCTCTGCAGCCAGTGTTATGTATTGTCCCTGGAGAGATGTGTAATCAGACCTCACACTGCTGTGCTCTGTGCTCTCTGCAGCCAGTGTTATGTACTGTCCCTGGAGAGATGTGTAATCAGACCTCACACTGCTGTGCTCTGTGCTATCTGCAGCCAGTGTTATGTATTGTCCCTGGAGAGATGTGTAATCAGACCTCACACTGCTGTGCTCTGTGCTCTCTGCAGCCAGTGTTATGTATTGTCCCTGGAGAGATGTGTAATCAGACCTCACACTGCTGTGCTCTGTGCTCTCTGCAGTCAGTGTTATGTATTGTCCATGGAGAGATGTGTAATCAGACCTCACACTGCTGTGCTCTGTGCTCTCTGCAGCCAGTGTTATGTATTGTCCCTGGAGAGATGTGTAATCAGACCTCACACTGCTGTGCTCTGTGCTCTCTGCAGTCAGTGTTATGTATTGTCCATGGAGAGAAGTGTAATCAGACCTCACACTGCTGTGCTCTGTGCTCTCTGCAGCCAGTGTTATGTATTGTCCCTGGAGAGATGTGTAATTATACCTCACACTGCTGTGCTCTGTGCTCTCTGTAGCCAGTGTTATGTATTGTCCCTGGAGAGATGTGTAATCAGACCTCACACTGCTGTGCTCTGTGCTCTCTGCAGCCAGTGTTATGTATTGTCCCTGGAGAGATGTGTAATCAGACCTCACACTGCTGTGCTCTGTGCTCCCTGCAGCCAGTGTTATGTACTGTCCCTGGAGAGATGTGTAATCAGACCTCACACTGCTGTGCTCTGTGCTCTCTGCAGCCAGTGTTATGTACTGTCCCTGGAGAGATGTGTAATCAGACCTCACACTGCTGTGCACTGTGCTCTCTGCAGCCAGTGTTATGTACTGTCCCTGGAGGGATGTGTAATCAGACCTCACACTGCTGTGCTCTGTGCTCTCTGCAGCCAGTGTTATGTATTGTCCCTGGAGAGATGTGTAATCAGACCTCACACTGCTGTGCTCTGTGCTCTCTGCAGCCAGTGTTATGTATTGTCCCTGGAGAGATGTGTAATCAGACCTCACACTGCTGTGCTCTGTGCTCTCTGCAGCCAGTGTTATGTATTGTCCCTGGAGAGATGTGTAATCAGACCTCACACTGCTGTGCTCTGTGCTCCCTGCAGCCAGTGTTATGTACTGTCCCTGGAGAGATGTGTAATCAGACCTCACACTGCTGTGCTCTGTGCTCTCTGCAGCCAGTGTTATGTATTGTCCCTGGAGAGATGTGTAATCAGACCTCACACTGCTGTGCTCTGTGCTCTCTGCAGCCAGTGTTATGTATTGTCCCTGGAGAGATGTGTAATCAGACCTCACACTGCTGTGCTCTGTGCTCTCTGCAGCCAGTGTTATGTAACGTCCCTGGAGAGATGTGTAATCAGACCTCACACTGCTGTGCTCTGTGCTCTCTGCAGCCAGTGTTATGTATTGTCCCTGGAGAGATGTGTAATCAGACCTCACACTGCTGTGCTCTGTGCTCTCTGCAGCCAGTGTTATGTATTGTCCCTGGAGAGATGTGTAATCAGACCTCACACTGCTGTGCTCTGTGCTCTCTGCAGCCAGTGTTATGTATTGTCCCTGGAGAGATGTGTAATCAGACCTCACACTGCTGTGCTCTGTGCTCTCTGCAGCCAGTGTTATGTATTGTCCCTGGAGAGATGTGTAATCAGACCTCACACTGCTGTGCCCTGTGCTCTCTGCAGCCAGTGTTATGTATTGTCCCTGGAGAGATGTGTAATCAGACCTCACACTGCTGTGCTCTGTGCTCTCTGCAGCCAGTGTTATGTATTGTCCCTGGAGAGATGTGTAATCATACCTCACACTGCTGTGCTCTGTGCTCTCTGCAGCCAGTGTTATGTATTGTCCCTGGAGAGATGGGTAATCAGACCTCACACTGCTGTGCTCTGTGCTCTCTGCAGCCAGTGTTATGTATTGTCCCTGGAGAGATGTGTAATCAGACCTCACACTGCTGTGCTCTGTGCTCTCTGCAGCCAGTGTTATGTATTGTCCCTGGAGAGATGTGTAATCATACCTCACACTGCTGTGCTCTGTGCTCTCTGCAGCCAGTGTTATGTACTGTCCCTGGAGAGATGTGTAATCAGACCTCACACTGCTGTGCTCTGTGCTCTCTGCAGCCAGTGTTATGTATTGTCCCTGGAGAGATGGGTAATCAGACCTCACACTGCTGTGCTCTGTGCTCTCTGCAGCCAGTGTTATGTATTGTCCCTGGAGAGATGTGTAATCAGACCTCACACTGCTGTGCTCTGTGCTCTCTGCAGCCAGTGTTATGTATTGTCCCTGGAGAGATGTGTAATCAGACCTCACACTGCTGTGCTCTGTGCTCTCTGCAGCCAGTGTTATGTATTGTCCCTGGAGAGATGTGTAATCAGACCTCACACTGCTGTGCTCTGTGCTCTCTGCAGCCAGTGTTATGTATTGTCCCTGGAGAGATGTGTAATCAGACCTCACACTGCTGTGCTCTGTGCTCTCTGCAGCCAGTGTTATGTATTGTCCCTGGAGAGATGTGTTATCAGACCTCACACTGCTGTGCTCTGTGCTCTCTGCAGCCAGTGTTATGTACTATCCCTGGAGAGATGTGTAATCAGACCTCACACTGCTGTGCTCTGTGCTCTCTGCAGCCAGTGTTATGTACTGTCCCTGGAGAGATGTGTAATCAGACCTCACACTGCTGTGCTCTGTGCTCTCTGCAGCCAGTGTTATGTACTGTCCCTGGAGGGATGTGTAATCAGACCTCACACTGCTGTGCTCTGTGCTCTCTGCAGCCAGTGTTATGTATTGTCCCTGGAGAGATGTGTAATCAGACCTCACACTGCTGTGCTCTGTGCTCTCTGCAGCCAGTGTTATGTATTGTCCCTGGAGAGATGTGTAATCAGACCTCACACTGCTGTGCTCTGTGCTCTCTGCAGCCAGTGTTATGTATTGTCCCTGGAGAGATGTGTAATCAGACCTCACACTGCTGTGCTCTGTGCTCTCTGCAGCCAGTGTTATGTATTGTCCCTGGAGAGATGTGTAATCAGACCTCACACTGCTGTGCCCTGTGCTCTCTGCAGCCAGTGTTATGTATTGTCCCTGGAGAGATGTGTAATCAGACCTCACACTGCTGTGCTCTGTGCTCTCTGCAGTCAGTGTTATGTATTGTCCCTGGAGAGATGTGTAATTATACCTCACACTGCTGTGCTCTGTGCTCTCTGTAGCCAGTGTTATGTATTGTCCCTGGAGAGATGTGTAATCAGACCTCACACTGCTGTGCTCTGTGCTCTCTGCAGCCAGTGTTATGTATTGTCCCTGGAGAGATGTGTAATCAGACCTCACACTGCTGTGCTCTGTGCTCCCTGCAGCCAGTGTTATGTACTGTCCCTGGAGAGATGTGTAATCAGACCTCACACTGCTGTGCTCTGTGCTCTCTGCAGCCAGTGTTATGTACTGTCCCTGGAGAGATGTGTAATCAGACCTCACACTGCTGTGCTCTGTGCTCTCTGCAGCCAGTGTTATGTACTGTCCCTGGAGGGATGTGTAATCAGACCTCACACTGCTGTGCTCTGTGCTCTCTGCAGCCAGTGTTATGTATTGTCCCTGGAGAGATGTGTAATCAGACCTCACACTGCTGTGCTCTGTGCTCTCTGCAGCCAGTGTTATGTATTGTCCCTGGAGAGATGTGTAATCAGACCTCACACTGCTGTGCCCTGTGCTCTCTGCAGCCAGTGTTATGTATTGTCCCTGGAGAGATGTGTAATCAGACCTCACACTGCTGTGCTCTGTGCTCTCTGTAGCCAGTGTTATGTATTGTCCCTGGAGAGATGTGTAATCAGACCTCACACTGCTGTGCTCTGTGCTCTCTGCAGCCAGTGTTATGTATTGTCCCTGGAGAGATGTGTAATCAGACCTCACACTGCTGTGCTCTGTGCTCCCTGCAGCCAGTGTTATGTACTGTCCCTGGAGAGATGTGTAATCAGACCTCACACTGCTGTGCTCTGTGCTCTCTGCAGCCAGTGTTATGTACTGTCCCTGGAGAGATGTGTAATCAGACCTCACACTGCTGTGCTCTGTGCTCTCTGCAGCCAGTGTTATGTACTGTCCCTGGAGGGATGTGTAATCAGACCTCACACTGCTGTGCTCTGTGCTCTCTGCAGCCAGTGTTATGTATTGTCCCTGGAGAGATGTGTAATCAGACCTCACACTGCTGTGCTCTGTGCTCTCTGCAGCCAGTGTTATGTATTGTCCCTGGAGAGATGTGTAATCAGACCTCACACTGCTGTGCTCTGTGCTCTCTGCAGCCAGTGTTATGTATTGTCCCTGGAGAGATGTGTAATCAGACCTCACACTGCTGTGCTCTGTGCTCTCTGCAGCCAGTGTTATGTACTGTCCCTGGAGAGATGTGTAATCAGACCTCACACTGCTGTGCTCTGTGCTATCTGCAGCCAGTGTTATGTATTGTCCCTGGAGAGATGTGTAATCAGACCTCACACTGCTGTGCTCTGTGCTCTCTGCAGCCAGTGTTATGTATTGTCCCTGGAGAGATGTGTAATCAGACCTCACACTGCTGTGCTCTGTGCTCTCTGCAGTCAGTGTTATGTATTGTCCATGGAGAGATGTGTAATCAGACCTCACACTGCTGTGCTCTGTGCTCTCTGCAGCCAGTGTTATGTATTGTCCCTGGAGAGATGTGTAATCAGACCTCACACTGCTGTGCTCTGTGCTCTCTGCAGTCAGTGTTATGTATTGTCCATGGAGAGAAGTGTAATCAGACCTCACACTGCTGTGCTCTGTGCTCTCTGCAGCCAGTGTTATGTATTGTCCCTGGAGAGATGTGTAATTATACCTCACACTGCTGTGCTCTGTGCTCTCTGTAGCCAGTGTTATGTATTGTCCCTGGAGAGATGTGTAATCAGACCTCACACTGCTGTGCTCTGTGCTCTCTGCAGCCAGTGTTATGTATTGTCCCTGGAGAGATGTGTAATCAGACCTCACACTGCTGTGCTCTGTGCTCCCTGCAGCCAGTGTTATGTACTGTCCCTGGAGAGATGTGTAATCAGACCTCACACTGCTGTGCTCTGTGCTCTCTGCAGCCAGTGTTATGTACTGTCCCTGGAGAGATGTGTAATCAGACCTCACACTGCTGTGCACTGTGCTCTCTGCAGCCAGTGTTATGTACTGTCCCTGGAGGGATGTGTAATCAGACCTCACACTGCTGTGCTCTGTGCTCTCTGCAGCCAGTGTTATGTATTGTCCCTGGAGAGATGTGTAATCAGACCTCACACTGCTGTGCTCTGTGCTCTCTGCAGCCAGTGTTATGTATTGTCCCTGGAGAGATGTGTAATCAGACCTCACACTGCTGTGCTCTGTGCTCTCTGCAGCCAGTGTTATGTATTGTCCCTGGAGAGATGTGTAATCAGACCTCACACTGCTGTGCTCTGTGCTCCCTGCAGCCAGTGTTATGTACTGTCCCTGGAGAGATGTGTAATCAGACCTCACACTGCTGTGCTCTGTGCTCTCTGCAGCCAGTGTTATGTATTGTCCCTGGAGAGATGTGTAATCAGACCTCACACTGCTGTGCTCTGTGCTCTCTGCAGCCAGTGTTATGTATTGTCCCTGGAGAGATGTGTAATCAGACCTCACACTGCTGTGCTCTGTGCTCTCTGCAGCCAGTGTTATGTAACGTCCCTGGAGAGATGTGTAATCAGACCTCACACTGCTGTGCTCTGTGCTCTCTGCAGCCAGTGTTATGTATTGTCCCTGGAGAGATGTGTAATCAGACCTCACACTGCTGTGCTCTGTGCTCTCTGCAGCCAGTGTTATGTATTGTCCCTGGAGAGATGTGTAATCAGACCTCACACTGCTGTGCTCTGTGCTCTCTGCAGCCAGTGTTATGTATTGTCCCTGGAGAGATGTGTAATCAGACCTCACACTGCTGTGCTCTGTGCTCTCTGCAGCCAGTGTTATGTATTGTCCCTGGAGAGATGTGTAATCAGACCTCACACTGCTGTGCCCTGTGCTCTCTGCAGCCAGTGTTATGTATTGTCCCTGGAGAGATGTGTAATCAGACCTCACACTGCTGTGCTCTGTGCTCTCTGCAGCCAGTGTTATGTATTGTCCCTGGAGAGATGTGTAATCATACCTCACACTGCTGTGCTCTGTGCTCTCTGCAGCCAGTGTTATGTATTGTCCCTGGAGAGATGGGTAATCAGACCTCACACTGCTGTGCTCTGTGCTCTCTGCAGCCAGTGTTATGTATTGTCCCTGGAGAGATGTGTAATCAGACCTCACACTGCTGTGCTCTGTGCTCTCTGCAGCCAGTGTTATGTATTGTCCCTGGAGAGATGTGTAATCATACCTCACACTGCTGTGCTCTGTGCTCTCTGCAGCCAGTGTTATGTACTGTCCCTGGAGAGATGTGTAATCAGACCTCACACTGCTGTGCTCTGTGCTCTCTGTAGCCAGTGTTATGTATTGTCCCTGGAGAGATGGGTAATCAGACCTCACACTGCTGTGCTCTGTGCTCTCTGCAGCCAGTGTTATGTATTGTCCCTGGAGAGATGTGTAATCAGACCTCACACTGCTGTGCTCTGTGCTCTCTGCAGCCAGTGTTATGTATTGTCCCTGGAGAGATGTGTAATCAGACCTCACACTGCTGTGCTCTGTGCTCTCTGCAGTCAGTGTTATGTATTGTCCCTGGAGAGATGTGTAATTATACCTCACACTGCTGTGCTCTGTGCTCTCTGTAGCCAGTGTTATGTATTGTCCCTGGAGAGATGTGTAATCAGACCTCACACTGCTGTGCTCTGTGCTCTCTGCAGCCAGTGTTATGTATTGTCCCTGGAGAGATGTGTAATCAGACCTCACACTGCTGTGCTCTGTGCTCCCTGCAGCCAGTGTTATGTACTGTCCCTGGAGAGATGTGTAATCAGACCTCACACTGCTGTGCTCTGTGCTCTCTGCAGCCAGTGTTATGTACTGTCCCTGGAGAGATGTGTAATCAGACCTCACACTGCTGTGCTCTGTGCTCTCTGCAGCCAGTGTTATGTACTGTCCCTGGAGGGATGTGTAATCAGACCTCACACTGCTGTGCTCTGTGCTCTCTGCAGCCAGTGTTATGTTTGTCCCTGGAGAGATGTGTAATCAGACCTCACACTGCTGTGCTCTGTGCTCTCTGCAGCCAGTGTTATGTATTGTCCCTGGAGGAGATGTGTAATCAGACCTCACACTGCTGTGCTCTGTGCTCTCTGCAGCCAGTGTTATGTATTGTCCCTGGAGAGATGTGTAATCAGACCTCACACTGCTGTGCTCTGTGCTCTCTGCAGCCAGTGTTATGTATTGTCCCTGGAGAGATGTGTAATCAGACCTCACACTGCTGTGCCCTGTGCTCTCTGCAGCCAGTGTTATGTATTGTCCCTGGAGAGATGTGTAATCAGACCTCACACTGCTGTGCTCTGTGCTCTCTGCAGTCAGTGTTATGTATTGTCCCTGGAGAGATGTGTAATTATACCTCACACTGCTGTGCTCTGTGCTCTCTGTAGCCAGTGTTATGTATTGTCCCTGGAGAGATGTGTAATCAGACCTCACACTGCTGTGCTCTGTGCTCTCTGCAGCCAGTGTTATGTATTGTCCCTGGAGAGATGTGTAATCAGACCTCACACTGCTGTGCTCTGTGCTCCCTGCAGCCAGTGTTATGTACTGTCCCTGGAGAGATGTGTAATCAGACCTCACACTGCTGTGCTCTGTGCTCTCTGCAGCCAGTGTTATGTACTGTCCCTGGAGAGATGTGTAATCAGACCTCACACTGCTGTGCTCTGTGCTCTCTGCAGCCAGTGTTATGTACTGTCCCTGGAGGGATGTGTAATCAGACCTCACACTGCTGTGCTCTGTGGTCTCTGCAGCCAGTGTTATGTATTGTCCCTGGAGAGATGTGTAATCAGACCTCACACTGCTGTGCTCTGTGCTCTCTGCAGCCAGTGTTATGTATTGTCCCTGGAGAGATGTGTAATCAGACCTCACACTGCTGTGCCCTGTGCTCTCTGCAGCCAGTGTTATGTATTGTCCCTGGAGAGATGTGTAATCAGACCTCACACTGCTGTGCTCTGTGCTCTCTGTAGCCAGTGTTATGTATTGTCCCTGGAGAGATGTGTAATCAGACCTCACACTGCTGTGCTCTGTGCTCTCTGCAGCCAGTGTTATGTATTGTCCCTGGAGAGATGTGTAATCAGACCTCACACTGCTGTGCTCTGTGCTCCCTGCAGCCAGTGTTATGTACTGTCCCTGGAGAGATGTGTAATCAGACCTCACACTGCTGTGCTCTGTGCTCTCTGCAGCCAGTGTTATGTACTGTCCCTGGAGAGATGTGTAATCAGACCTCACACTGCTGTGCTCTGTGCTCTCTGCAGCCAGTGTTATGTACTGTCCCTGGAGGGATGTGTAATCAGACCTCACACTGCTGTGCTCTGTGCTCTCTGCAGCCAGTGTTATGTATTGTCCCTGGAGAGATGTGTAATCAGACCTCACACTGCTGTGCTCTGTGCTCTCTGCAGCCAGTGTTATGTATTGTCCCTGGAGAGATGTGTAATCAGACCTCACACTGCTGTGCTCTGTGCTCTCTGCAGCCAGTGTTATGTATTGTCCCTGGAGAGATGTGTAATCAGACCTCACACTGCTGTGCTCTGTGCTCTCTGCAGCCAGTGTTATGTACTGTCCCTGGAGAGATGTGTAATCAGACCTCACACTGCTGTGCTCTGTGCTATCTGCAGCCAGTGTTATGTATTGTCCCTGGAGAGATGTGTAATCAGACCTCACACTGCTGTGCTCTGTGCTCTCTGCAGCCAGTGTTATGTATTGTCCCTGGAGAGATGTGTAATCAGACCTCACACTGCTGTGCTCTGTGCTCTCTGCAGTCAGTGTTATGTATTGTCCATGGAGAGATGTGTAATCAGACCTCACACTGCTGTGCTCTGTGCTCTCTGCAGCCAGTGTTATGTATTGTCCCTGGAGAGATGTGTAATCAGACCTCACACTGCTGTGCTCTGTGCTCTCTGCAGTCAGTGTTATGTATTGTCCATGGAGAGAAGTGTAATCAGACCTCACACTGCTGTGCTCTGTGCTCTCTGCAGCCAGTGTTATGTATTGTCCCTGGAGAGATGTGTAATTATACCTCACACTGCTGTGCTCTGTGCTCTCTGTAGCCAGTGTTATGTATTGTCCCTGGAGAGATGTGTAATCAGACCTCACACTGCTGTGCTCTGTGCTCTCTGCAGCCAGTGTTATGTATTGTCCCTGGAGAGATGTGTAATCAGACCTCACACTGCTGTGCTCTGTGCTCCCTGCAGCCAGTGTTATGTACTGTCCCTGGAGAGATGTGTAATCAGACCTCACACTGCTGTGCTCTGTGCTCTCTGCAGCCAGTGTTATGTACTGTCCCTGGAGAGATGTGTAATCAGACCTCACACTGCTGTGCACTGTGCTCTCTGCAGCCAGTGTTATGTACTGTCCCTGGAGGGATGTGTAATCAGACCTCACACTGCTGTGCTCTGTGCTCTCTGCAGCCAGTGTTATGTATTGTCCCTGGAGAGATGTGTAATCAGACCTCACACTGCTGTGCTCTGTGCTCTCTGCAGCCAGTGTTATGTATTGTCCCTGGAGAGATGTGTAATCAGACCTCACACTGCTGTGCTCTGTGCTCTCTGCAGCCAGTGTTATGTATTGTCCCTGGAGAGATGTGTAATCAGACCTCACACTGCTGTGCTCTGTGCTCCCTGCAGCCAGTGTTATGTACTGTCCCTGGAGAGATGTGTAATCAGACCTCACACTGCTGTGCTCTGTGCTCTCTGCAGCCAGTGTTATGTATTGTCCCTGGAGAGATGTGTAATCAGACCTCACACTGCTGTGCTCTGTGCTCTCTGCAGCCAGTGTTATGTATTGTCCCTGGAGAGATGTGTAATCAGACCTCACACTGCTGTGCTCTGTGCTCTCTGCAGCCAGTGTTATGTAACGTCCCTGGAGAGATGTGTAATCAGACCTCACACTGCTGTGCTCTGTGCTCTCTGCAGCCAGTGTTATGTATTGTCCCTGGAGAGATGTGTAATCAGACCTCACACTGCTGTGCTCTGTGCTCTCTGCAGCCAGTGTTATGTATTGTCCCTGGAGAGATGTGTAATCAGACCTCACACTGCTGTGCTCTGTGCTCTCTGCAGCCAGTGTTATGTATTGTCCCTGGAGAGATGTGTAATCAGACCTCACACTGCTGTGCTCTGTGCTCTCTGCAGCCAGTGTTATGTATTGTCCCTGGAGAGATGTGTAATCAGACCTCACACTGCTGTGCCCTGTGCTCTCTGCAGCCAGTGTTATGTATTGTCCCTGGAGAGATGTGTAATCAGACCTCACACTGCTGTGCTCTGTGCTCTCTGCAGCCAGTGTTATGTATTGTCCCTGGAGAGATGTGTAATCATACCTCACACTGCTGTGCTCTGTGCTCTCTGCAGCCAGTGTTATGTATTGTCCCTGGAGAGATGGGTAATCAGACCTCACACTGCTGTGCTCTGTGCTCTCTGCAGCCAGTGTTATGTATTGTCCCTGGAGAGATGTGTAATCAGACCTCACACTGCTGTGCTCTGTGCTCTCTGCAGCCAGTGTTATGTATTGTCCCTGGAGAGATGTGTAATCATACCTCACACTGCTGTGCTCTGTGCTCTCTGCAGCCAGTGTTATGTACTGTCCCTGGAGAGATGTGTAATCAGACCTCACACTGCTGTGCTCTGTGCTCTCTGCAGCCAGTGTTATGTATTGTCCCTGGAGAGATGGGTAATCAGACCTCACACTGCTGTGCTCTGTGCTCTCTGCAGCCAGTGTTATGTATTGTCCCTGGAGAGATGTGTAATCAGACCTCACACTGCTGTGCTCTGTGCTCTCTGCAGCCAGTGTTATGTATTGTCCCTGGAGAGATGTGTAATCAGACCTCACACTGCTGTGCTCTGTGCTCTCTGCAGCCAGTGTTATGTATTGTCCCTGGAGAGATGTGTAATCAGACCTCACACTGCTGTGCTCTGTGCTCCCTGCAGCCAGTGTTATGTACTGTCCCTGGAGAGATGTGTAATCAGACCTCACACTGCTGTGCTCTGTGCTCTCTGCAGCCAGTGTTATGTACTGTCCCTGGAGAGATGTGTAATCAGACCTCACACTGCTGTGCACTGTGCTCTCTGCAGCCAGTGTTATGTACTGTCCCTGGAGGGATGTGTAATCAGACCTCACACTGCTGTGCTCTGTGCTCTCTGCAGCCAGTGTTATGTATTGTCCCTGGAGAGATGTGTAATCAGACCTCACACTGCTGTGCTCTGTGCTCTCTGCAGCCAGTGTTATGTATTGTCCCTGGAGAGATGTGTAATCAGACCTCACACTGCTGTGCTCTGTGCTCTCTGCAGCCAGTGTTATGTATTGTCCCTGGAGAGATGTGTAATCAGACCTCACACTGCTGTGCTCTGTGCTCCCTGCAGCCAGTGTTATGTACTGTCCCTGGAGAGATGTGTAATCAGACCTCACACTGCTGTGCTCTGTGCTCTCTGCAGCCAGTGTTATGTATTGTCCCTGGAGAGATGTGTAATCAGACCTCACACTGCTGTGCTCTGTGCTCTCTGCAGCCAGTGTTATGTATTGTCCCTGGAGAGATGTGTAATCAGACCTCACACTGCTGTGCTCTGTGCTCTCTGCAGCCAGTGTTATGTAACGTCCCTGGAGAGATGTGTAATCAGACCTCACACTGCTGTGCTCTGTGCTCTCTGCAGCCAGTGTTATGTATTGTCCCTGGAGAGATGTGTAATCAGACCTCACACTGCTGTGCTCTGTGCTCTCTGCAGCCAGTGTTATGTATTGTCCCTGGAGAGATGTGTAATCAGACCTCACACTGCTGTGCTCTGTGCTCTCTGCAGCCAGTGTTATGTATTGTCCCTGGAGAGATGTGTAATCAGACCTCACACTGCTGTGCTCTGTGCTCTCTGCAGCCAGTGTTATGTATTGTCCCTGGAGAGATGTGTAATCAGACCTCACACTGCTGTGCCCTGTGCTCTCTGCAGCCAGTGTTATGTATTGTCCCTGGAGAGATGTGTAATCAGACCTCACACTGCTGTGCTCTGTGCTCTCTGCAGCCAGTGTTATGTATTGTCCCTGGAGAGATGTGTAATCATACCTCACACTGCTGTGCTCTGTGCTCTCTGCAGCCAGTGTTATGTATTGTCCCTGGAGAGATGGGTAATCAGACCTCACACTGCTGTGCTCTGTGCTCTCTGCAGCCAGTGTTATGTATTGTCCCTGGAGAGATGTGTAATCAGACCTCACACTGCTGTGCTCTGTGCTCTCTGCAGCCAGTGTTATGTATTGTCCCTGGAGAGATGTGTAATCATACCTCACACTGCTGTGCTCTGTGCTCTCTGCAGCCAGTGTTATGTACTGTCCCTGGAGAGATGTGTAATCAGACCTCACACTGCTGTGCTCTGTGCTCTCTGCAGCCAGTGTTATGTATTGTCCCTGGAGAGATGGGTAATCAGACCTCACACTGCTGTGCTCTGTGCTCTCTGCAGCCAGTGTTATGTATTGTCCCTGGAGAGATGTGTAATCAGACCTCACACTGCTGTGCTCTGTGCTCTCTGCAGCCAGTGTTATGTATTGTCCCTGGAGAGATGTGTAATCAGACCTCACACTGCTGTGCTCTGTGCTCTCTGCAGCCAGTGTTATGTATTGTCCCTGGAGAGATGTGTAATCAGACCTCACACTGCTGTGCTCTGTGCTCTCTGCAGCCAGTGTTATGTATTGTCCCTGGAGAGATGTGTAATCAGACCTCACACTGCTGTGCTCTGTGCTCTCTGCAGCCAGTGTTATGTATTGTCCCTGGAGAGATGTGTAATCAGACCTCACACTGCTGTGCTCTGTGCTCCCTGCAGCCAGTGTTATGTATTGTCCCTGGAGAGATGTGTAATCAGACCTCACACTGCTGTGCTCTGTGCTCTCTGCAGCCAGTGTTATGTATTGTCCCTGGAGAGATGTGTAATCAGACCTCACACTGCTGTGCTCTGTGCTCTCTGCAGCCAGTGTTATGTACTGTCCCTGGAGAGATGTGTAATCAGACCTCACACTGCTGTGCTCTGTGCTCTCTGCAGCCAGTGTTATGTATTGTCCCTGGAGAGATGTGTAATCAGACCTCACACTGCTGTGCTCTGTGCTCTCTGCAGCCAGTGTTATGTACTGTCCCTGGAGAGATGTATAATCAGACCTCACACTGCTGTGCTCTGTGCTCTCTGCAGCCAGTGTTATGTACTGTCCCTGGAGAGATGTATAATCAGACCTCACACTGCTGTGCTCTGTGCTCTCTGCAGCCAGTGTTATGTATTGTCCCTGGAGAGATGTGTTATCAGACCTCACACTGCTGTGCTCTGTGCTCTCTGCAGCCAGTGTTATGTATTGTCCCTGGAGAGATGTGTAATCAGACCTCACACTGCTGTGCTCTGTGCTCCCTGCAGCCAGTGTAAGAGATGTGTGTTCCTACCTTTGTGTATGCTAATAGTAGCAGCAGGGAGGAGGTGCCTATAGGCTGCCACTTCCCGAGCAACACAGGGGGCGCCAGATTCATGAAGAACGTGCACTACAATGCAGGAGTCTGCTGTCCCTGCACAGGAGGAAGGTTCTGCACATAGTACACCCCCTTCACATAGTACACCCCCTGCACATAGTACACCCCCTGCACATAGTACACACCCTGCACATAGTACACAGGACCCTGCACATAGTACACAGGACCCTGCACATAGTACACCGGACACTGCACATAGGACACACCTCTCACACATAGTACACCCTGCACATAGTACACCCCCCTGCACATAGTACACACCCCCTGCACATAGTACACCCCCCCTTCACATAGTACACCCCCTGCACATAGTACACCCCCTGCACATAGTACACACCCTGCACATAGTACACAGGACCCTGCACATAGTACACCGGACACTGCACATAGGACACACCTCTCACACATAGTACACCCTGCACATAGTACACCCCCCTGCACATAGCACACACCCCCTGCACATAGTACACCCCCTGCACATAGTACACAGGACCCTGCACATAGTACACCCCCTACACATAGTACACAGGACCCTGCACATAGCACACAGGACACTGCACATAGTACACACCCCTCAAACATAGTACACCCTGCACATAGTACACAGGACACTGCACATAGTACACACCCCTCACACATAGTACGCCCTGCACATACTACACCCCCTGCACATAGTACACCCCCTGCACATAGTACACACACCCTGCACATAGTACACACTGCACATAGTACACACCCTGCACATAGTACACACACCCTGCACATAGTACACACACTGCACATAGTACACACTGCACATAGTACACCCCCCTGCACATAGTACACACTGCACATAGTACACCCCCTACACATAGTACATCCCCTGCACATAGTACACAGGACACTGCACATAGTACACCCTGCACATAGTACACACCCTGCACATAGTACACACCCTGCACATAGTACACACACCCTGCACATAGTACACACCCTGCACATAGTACACACCCTGCACATAGTACACCCCCTGCACATAGTACACACTCTGCACATAGTACACACCCTGCACACAGTACACCCCCTGCACATAGTACACACCCTGCACATAGTACACACCCTGCACATAGTACACACCCTGCACATAGTACACACCCTGCACATAGTACACACCCTGCACATAGTACACACCCTGCACATAGTACACAGGACCCTGCACATAGTACACCGGACACTGCACATAGTACACACCTCTCACACATAGTACACCCTGCACATAGTACACCCCCTGCACATAGTACACCCCCTGCACATAGTACACAGGACCCTGCACATAGTACACCCCCTACACATAGTACACAGGACCCTGCACATAGTACACAGGACACTGCAGATAGTACACACCCCTCAAACATAGTACACCCTGCACATAGTACACCCCCTGCACATAGTACACCCCCTGCACATAGTACACCCCCTGCACATAGTACACAGGACACTGCACATAGTACACACCCCTCACACATAGTACGCCCTGCACATAGTACACCCCCTGCACATAGTACACCCCCTGCACATAGTACACACTGCACATAGTACACCCCCTGCACATAGTACACACTGCACATAGTACACACCCCCTGCACATAGTACACAGGACCCTGCACATAGTACACAGGACACTGCACATAGTACACACCCCTCGCACATAGTACACACTGCACATAATACACACCCTGCACATAGTACACCCCCTGCACATAGTACACAAGACACTGCACATAGTACATCCCCTGCACATAGTACACCCCCTGCACATAGTACACCCCCTGCACACAGTACACCCCCTGCACATAGTACACACACCCTGCACATAGTACACCCTACACATAGTACACACCCTGCACATAATACACCCCCTGCACATAGTACACAGGACCCTGCACATAGTACACCCTGCACATAGTACACACCCCCTGCACATAGTACACACACTGCACATAGTACACTCCCTGCACATAGTACACAAACTGCACATAGTACACCCCCCTGCACATAGTACACACTGCACATAGTACACACCCCCTGCACATAGTACACTCCCTGCACATAGTACACAGGACATTGCACATAGTACACACCCTGCATATAGTACACCCCCTGCACATAGTACACACCCCCTGCACATAGTACACACCCTGCACATAGTACACCCCCTGCACATAGTACACCCCCTGCACATAGTACACACTGCACATAGTACACACTGCACATAGTACACCCTGCACATAGTACACACCCTGCACATAGTACACACACCCTGCACATAGTACACACACTGCACATAGTACACACTGCACATAGTACACCCCCCTGCACATAGTACACACTGCACATAGTACACCCCCTGCACATAGTACACACTGCACATAGTACACTCCCTGCACATAGTACACAGGACACTGCACATAGTACACACCCCCTGCACATAGTACACACACCCTGCACATAGTACACACTGCACATAGTACACACCCTGCACATAGTACACACACTGCACATAGTACACACTGCACATAGTACACCCCCCTGCACATAGTACACTCTGCACATAGTACACCCCCTGCACATAGTACACACTGCACATAGTACACCCCCTGCACATAGTACACAGGACACTGCACATAGTACACACCCCCTGCACATAGTACACAGGACCCTGCACATAGTACACACTGCACATAGTACACACCCTGCACATAGTACACACCCCCTGCACATAGTACACACCCTGCACATAGTATACACCCTGCACATAGTACACACCCTGCACATAGTACACCCCCTGCACATAGTACACCCCCTGCACATAGTACACACCCTGCACATAGTACACACCCCCTGCACATAGTACACCCCCTGCACATAGTACACCCCCTGCACATAGTACACCCCCTGCACATAGTACACACCCTGCACATAGTACACACCCTGCATATAGTACACCCCCCTGCACATAGTACACACTGCACATAGTACACACTGCACATAGTACACCCCCTGCACATAGTACACCCCCTGCACATAGTACACACCCTGCACATAGTACACACCCTGCATATAGTACACCCCCTGCACATAGTACACACTGCACATAGTACACACTGCACATAGTACACCCCCTGCACATAGTACACACCCTGCACATAGTACACCCCCTGCACATAGTACACACTGCACATAGTACACACCCTGCACATAGTACACACCCCTGCACATAGTACACCCCCTGCACATTGTACACACCCTGCACACGATCAGCAGGACACCCCCTACCCCCATCCATTTGAGGGTCTCTGTGTGGGATAGTAATGCAGGGGGCGGGGGGATAACCTTGTGCGGTCTTCTGGGGGTCTCGTAGCTGCCGGTGGTCACATCGCTCGGTGGTAATGGACGCGAGGACTTTGTATCATCAGACATCAGATTGATGCAGGAGTCTCCATAATAATATTATCAAGAGAAAACCGTCCATTACAGCTCAGGGGCTTATTACGGATCTGGATCCCGGCCCAAAATCACGGAGAAATGTCCACTTACCATCAAGTGCTGGAGATGGAGGTGATTGCAGGAGAAAGCTGGACGCGCTCCATGCACTCAGCGGACGGGAAATGTATGAGGTCAGGACACGGCACGCGAGGAGCGCTCCAAGAGACAACCGGGGCTATACCCATCCGAAATATATCTACTCTACCAGACCACCAACAGGCACAGCTCTGCTCCACATGTATCTCCTCTACCAGACCACCACCAGGCACAGCTCTGCTCCACATGTATCTCCTCTACCAGACCACCACCAGGCACAGCTCTGCTCCACATGTATCCCCTCTACCAGACCACCACCAGGCACAGCTCTGCTCCACATGTATCTCCTCTACCAGACCACCACCAGGCACAGCTCTGCTCCACATGTATCTCCTCTACCAGACCACCACCAGGCACAGCTCTGCTCCACATGTATCTCCTCTACCAGACCACCACCAGGCACAGCTCTGCTCCACATGTATCTCCTCTACCAGACCACCACCAGGCACAGCTCTGCTCCACATGTATCCCCTCTACCAGACCACCACCAGTCACAGCTCTGCTCCACATGTATCTCCTCTACCAGACCACCACCAGGCACAGCTCTGCTCCACATGTATCTCCTCTACCAGACCACCACCAGGCACAGCTCTGCTCCACATGTATCTCCTCTACCAGACCACCACCAGGCACAGCTCTGCTCCACATGTATCTACTCTACCAGAACACCAACAGGCACAGCTCTGCTCCACATGTATCTCCTCTACCAGACCACCACCAGGCACAGCTCTGCTCCACATGTATCTCCTCTACCAGACCACCACCAGGCACAGCTCTGCTCCACATGTATCTCCTCTACCAGACCACCACCAGGCACAGCTCTGCTCCACATGTATCTCCTCTACCAGACCACCACCAGGCACAGCTCTGCTCCACATGTATCCCCTCTACCAGACCACCACCAGTCACAGCTCTGCTCCACATGTATCTCCTCTACCAGACCACCACCAGGCACAGCTCTGCTCCACATGTATCTCCTCTACCAGACCACCACCAGGCACAGCTCTGCTCCACATGTATCTCCTCTACCAGACCACCACCAGGCACAGCTCTGCTCCACATGTATCTCCTCTACCAGACCACCACCAGGCACAGCTCTGCTCCACATGTATCTCCTCTACCAGACCACCACCAGGCACAGCTCTGCTCCACATGTATCTCCTCTACCAGACCACCACCAGACACAGCTCTGCTCCACATGTATCTCCTCTACCAGGCCACCAACAGGCACAGCACTGCTCCACATGTATCTCCTCTACCAGACCACCACCAGGCACAGCTCTGCTCCACATGTATCTCCTCTACCAGACCACCACCAGGCACAGCTCTGCTCCACATGTATCACCTCTACCAGACCACCACCAGGCACAGCTCTGCTCCACATGTATCTACTCTACCAGACCACCACCAGGCACAGCTCTGCTCCACATGTATCTCCTCTACCAGACCACCACCAGGCACAGCTCTGCTCCACATGTATCTCCTCTACCAGACCACCACCAGGCACAGCTCTGCTCCACATGTATCTCCTCTACCAGACCACCACCAGGCACAGCTCTGCTCCACATGTATCTCCTCTACCAGACCACCACCAGGCACAGCTCTGCTCCACATGTATCTCCTCTACCAGACCACCACCAGGCACAGCTCTGCTCCACATGTATCTCCTCTACCAGACCACCACCAGGCACAGCTCTGCTCCACATGTATCCCCTCTACCAGACCACCACCAGTCACAGCTCTGCTCCACATGTATCTCCTCTACCAGACCACCACCAGGCACAGCTCTGCTCCACATGTATCTCCTCTACCAGACCACCACCAGGCACAGCTCTGCTCCACATGTATCTCCTCTACCAGACCACCACCAGGCACAGCTCTGCTCCACATGTATCTACTCTACCAGAACACCAACAGGCACAGCTCTGCTCCACATGTATCTCCTCTACCAGACCACCACCAGGCACAGCTCTGCTCCACATGTATCTCCTCTACCAGACCACCACCAGGCACAGCTCTGCTCCACATGTATCTCCTCTACCAGGCCACCAACAGGCACAGCACTGCTCCACATGTATCTCCTCTACCAGACCACCACCAGGCACAGCTCTGCTCCACATGTATCTCCTCTGCCAGACCACCACCAGGCACAGCTCTGCTCCACATGTATCTCCTCTACCAGACCACCACCAGGCACATCTCTGCTCCACATGTATCTCCTCTACCAGACCACCACCAGGCACAGCTCTGCTCCACATGTATCTTCTCTACCAGACCAACACCAGGCACAGCTCTGCTCCACATGTATCTCCTCTACCAGACCAACACCAGGCACAGCTCTGCTCCACATGTATCTCCTCTACCAGACCACCACCAGGCACAGCTCTGCTCCACATGTATCTCCTCTACCAGACCACCACCAGACACAGCTCTGCTCCACATGTATCTCCTCTACCAGACCACCACCAGGCACAGCTCTGCTCCACATGTATCTCCTCTACCAGACCACCACCAGGCACAGCTCTGCTCCACATGTATCTCCTCTACCAGACCACCACCAGGCACAGCTCTGCTCCACATGTATCTCCACTACCAGACCACCACCAGTCACAGCTCTGCTCCACATGTATCTCCTCTACCAGGCCACCACCAGGCACAGCACTGCTCCACATGTATCTTCTCTACCAGACCAACACCAGGCACAGCTCTGCTCCACATGTATCTTCTCTACCAGACCACCACCAGGCACAGCTCTGCTCCACATGTATCTCCTCTACCAGACCACCACCAGGCACAGCTCTGCTCCACATGTATCTCCTCTACCAGACCACCACCAGGCACAGCTCTGCTCCACATGTATCTCCTCTACCAGGCCACCAACAGGCACAGCACTGCTCCACATGTATCTCCTCTACCAGACCACCACCAGGCACAGCTCTGCTCCACATGTATCCCCTCTACCAGACCAGGCACAGCTCTGCTCCACATGTATCTCCTCTACCAGACCACCACCAGGCACAGCTCTGCTCCACATGTATCTTCTCTACCAGACCACCACCAGGCACAGCTCTGCTCCACATGTATCTCCTCTACCAGACCACCACCAGGAACAGCTCTGCTCCACATGTATCTCCACTACCAGACCACCACCAGTCACAGCTCTGCTCCACATGTATCTCCTCTACCAGACCACCACAAGGCACAGCTCTGCTCCACACTTATCTTCTCTACCAGACCACAACCAGGCACAGCTCTGCTCCACATGTATCTCCTCTACCAGACCACCACCAGGCACAGCTCTGCTCCACATGTATCTCCCCTACCAGACCACCACCAGGCACAGCTCTGCTCCACATGTATCTCCACTACCAGACCACCACCAGTCACAGCTCTGCTCCACATGTATCTCCTCTACCAGACCACCACAAGGCACAGCTCTGCTCCACACTTATCTTCTCTACCAGACCACCACCAGGCACAGCTCTGCTCCACATGTATCTCCTCTACCAGACCACCACCAGGCACAGCTCTGCTCCACATGTATCTCCTCTACCAGACCTCCACCAGGCACAGCTCTGCTCCACATGTATATTCTCTACCAGACCACCACCAGGCACAGCTCTGCTCCACATGTATCTCCTCTACCAGACCACCACCAGGCACAGCTCTGCTCCACATGTATCTCCTCTACCAGACCACCACCAGGCACAGCTCTGCTCCACATGTATCTCCTCTACCAGACCACCACCAGGCACAGCTCTGCTCCACATGTATCTCCTCTACCAGACCACCACCAGGCACAGCTCTGCTCCACATGTATCTCCTCTACCAGGCCACCACCAGGCACAGCACTGCTCCACATGTATCTCCTCTACCAGACCACCACCAGGCACAGCTCTGCTCCACATGTATCTCCTCTACCAGACCACCACCAGGCACAGCTCTGCTCCACATGTATCCCCTCTACCAGACCAGGCACAGCTCTGCTCCACATGTATCTCCTCTACCAGACCACCACCAGGCACAGCTCTGCTCCACATGTATCTCCACTACCAGACCACCACCAGGCACAGCACTGCTCCACATGTATCTCCTCTAACAGACCACCACCAGGCACAGCTCTGCTCCACATGTATCTTCTCTACCAGACCACCACCAGGCACAGCTCTGCTCCACATGTATCTCCTCTACCAGACCACCACCAGGCACAGCTCTGCTCCACATGTATCTCCTCTACCAGACCACCACCAGGCACAGCTCTGCTCCACATGTATCTCCTCTACCAGACCACCACCAGGCACAGCTCTGCTCCACATGTATCTCCTCTACCAGACCACCACCAGGCACAGCTCTGCTCCACATGTATCTCCTCTACCAGACCACCACCAGGCACAGCTCTGCTCCACATGTATCTCCTCTACCAGACCACCACCAGGCACAGCTCTGCTCCACATGTATCTCCTCTGCCAGACCACCAACAGGCACAGCTCTGCTCCACATGTATCTCCTCTACCAGACCACCACCAGGCACAGCTCTGCTCCACATGTATCTCCTCTACCAGACCACCACCAGGCACAGCTCTGCTCCACATGTATCTCCTCTACCAGACCACCACCAGGCACAGCTCTCCTCCACATGTATCACCTCTACCAGACCACCACCAGGCACAGCTCTGCTCCACATGTATCCCCTCTACCAGACCTCCACCAGGCACAGCTCTGCTCCACATGTATCTCCTCTACCAGACCAACACCAGGCACAGCTCTGCTCCACATGTATCTCCTCTACCAGACCACCACCAGGCACAGCTCTGCTCCACATGTATCTCCTCTACCAGACCACCACCAGGCACAGCTCTGCTCCACATGTATCCCCTCTACCAGACCACCACCAGGCACAGCTCTGCTCCACATGTATCTCCTCTACCAGACCACCACCAGGCACAGCTCTGCTCTACATGTATCCCCTCTACCAGACCACCACCAGGCACAGCTCTGCTCCACATGTATCTCCTCTACCAGACCACCACCAGGCACAGCTCTGCTCCACATGTATCTCCTCTACCAGACCACCACCAGGCACAGCTCTGCTCCACATGTATCTCCTCTACCAGACCACCACCAGGCACAGCTCTGCTCCACATGTATCACCTCTACCAGACCACCACCAAGCACAGCTCTGCTCTACATGTATCTCCTCTACCAGACCACCACCAGGCACAGCTCTGCTCCACATGTATCTCCTCTACCAGACCACCACCAGGCACAGCTCTGCTCCACATGTATCTTCTCTAGCAGACCACCACCAGGCACAGCTCTGCTCCACATGTATCCACTCTACCAGACCACCACCAGGCACAGCTCTGCTCCACATGTATCTCATCTACCAGACCACCACCAGGCACAGCTCTGCTCCACATGTATCTCCTCTACCAGACCACCACCAGGCACAGCTCTGCTCCACATGTATCCCCTCTACCAGACCAGGCACAGCTCTGCTCCACATGTATCTTCTCTACCAGACCACCACCAGGCACAGCTCTGCTCCACATGTATCTCCTCTACCAGACCACCACCAGGCACAGCTCTGCTCCACATGTATCTTCTCTACCAGACCACCACCAGGCACAGCTCTGCTCCACATGTATCTCCTCTACCAGACCACCACCAGGCACAGCTCTGCTCCACATGTATCTCCTCTACGAGACCACCACCAGGCACAGCTCTGCTCCACATGTATCTCCTCTACCAGACCACCACCAGGCACAGCTCTGCTCCACATGTATCTCCTCTACCAGACCACCACCAGGCACAGCTCTGCTCCACATGTATCTCCTCTACGAGACCACCACCAGGCACAGCTCTGCTCCACATGTATCTCCTCTACGAGACCACCACCAGGCACAGCTCTGCTCCACATGTATCTCCTCTACCAGACCACCACCAGGCACAGCTCTGCTCCACATGTATCTCCTCTGCCAGACCACCAACAGGCACAGCTCTGCTCCACATGTATCTCCTCTACCAGACCACCACCAGGCACAGCTCTGCTCCACATGTATCTCCTCTACCAGACCACCACCAGGCACAGCTCTGCTCCACATGTATCTCCTCTACCAGACCACCACCAGGCACAGCTCTGCTCCACATGTATCTCCTCTACCAGGCCACCACCAGGGCACAGCTCTGCTCCACATGTATCTCCTCTACCAGACCACCACCAGGCACAGCTCTGCTCCACATGTATCTCCTCTACCAGACCACCACCAGTCACAGCTCTGCTCCACATGTATCTCCACTACCAGACCACCACCAGGCACAGCTCTGCTCCACATGTATCTCCTCTACCAGACCACCACCAGGCACAGCTCTGCTCCACATTGATGTCTTCAGGATGAGAGCACATATAAAGCCCTGGCAGAGCTGGGAGCCATAGACCCTTCGGTATAATATGTGGCCCCCGGGGGCCCCTGTGCAGCAGCCCCTGATACGAGTCAGCGGAGGACTGAGCTGTGGTCTGCGAGGAGAAGTGACTGACGCTTTGTGCTCACAGTTACAACAAGTTACAAGGAGCAATTTTCTAGCTGTCAGGTCAAGCAGTTCTGCAGCGTCGTGCTGAGCCGCGTCTCCGCTGAACTCACTGCCACAAATAACAAGATTGTTTATCATCTGCTGCGCAAACAATGTCCAGACTGCAACACTGTGACGAACCCTCTGCTCAGCAACACAGGCAGGGAACATTCTATACAAGTCACACAGCAAGAAGCAGGGACAGAGCCCTCCACATGTGTCCACCTGACCTCCTCCTCCTCCTCTGTCCTCCTCCTCCTCCTGCTCTGTCCTCCTGCTCCTCCTCTGTCCTCCTCTGTCCTCCTCCTCCTCCTCTGTCCTCCTCCTCATCCTCCCTCCTCTTCCCCCTCCAGACTCCTCTGTCCTCCTCCTCCTCCAGTCTCCTCTGTCCTCCTCCTCCTCCAGACTCCTCTGTCCTCCTCCTCCAGACTCCTCTGTCCTCCTCCTCCTCCAGACTCCTCTGTCCTCTTCCAGACTCCTCTGTCCTCCTCCTCCTCCAGACTCCTCTGTCCTCTTCCAGACTCCTCTGTCCTCCTCCTCCTCCAGACTCCTCTGTCCTCTTCCAGACTCCTCTGTCCTCCTCCTCCTCCTCCAGACTCCTCTGTCCTCCTCCTCCAGACTCCTCTGTCCTCCTCCTCCAGACTCCTCTGTCCTCCTCCTCCTCCAGACTACTCTGTCCTCTTCCAGACTCCTCTGTCCTCCTCCTCCTCCTCCAGACTCCTCTGTCCTCCTCCTCCAGACTCCTCTGTCCTCCTCCTCCTCCAGACCCCTCTGTCCTCCTCCTCCTCTGTCCTCCTCCAGACTCCTCTGTCCTCCTCCTCCTCCAGACTCCTCTGTCCTCCTCCTCCTCCTCCAAACTACTCTGTCCTCCTCCTCCTCCAGACTCCTCTGTTTTCCTCCTCCACCAGACTCCTCTGTCCTCCTCCTCCTCCAGACTACTCTGTCCTCTTCCAGACTCCTCTGTCCTCCTCCTCCTCCTCCAGACTCCTCTGTCCTCCTCCTCCAGACTCCTCTGTCCTCCTCCTCCTCCAGACCCCTCTGTCCTCCTCCTCCTCCAGACTCCTCTGTCCTCCTCCTCCTCCAGACTCCTCTGTCCTCCTCCTCCTCCTCCAAACTCCTCTGTCCTCCTCCTTCTCCTCCAAACTCCTCTGTCCTCCTCCTTCTCCAGACTCCTCTGTTTTCCTCCTCCACCAGACTCCTCTGTCCTCCTCCTCCACCAGACTCCTCTGTCCTCCTCCTCCTCCTCCAAACTCCTCTGTCCTCCTCCTTCTCCAGACTCCTCTGTTTTCCTCCTCCACCAGACTCCTCTGTCCTCCTCCTCCACCAGACTCCTCTATCCTCCTCCTCCTCCAGACTCCTCTGTCCTCCTCCTCCTCCAGACTCCTCTGTCCTCCTCCTCCTCCTGCAGACTCCTCTGTCCTCCTCCTCCTGCAGACTCCTCTGTCCTCCTTCTCCAGACTCCTCTGTTTTCCTCCTCCACCAGACTCCTCTGTCGTCCTCCTCCTCCAGACTCCTCTGTCCTCCTCCCCCTCCAGACTCCTCTGTCCTCCTCCCCCTCCAGACTCCTCTGTCCTCCTCCTCCTCCAGACTCCTCTGTCCTCCTCCAGACTCCTCTGTCCTCCTCCAGACTCCTCTGTCCTCCTCCTCCTCCAGACTCCTCTGTCCTCCTCCTCCAGACTCCTCTGTCCTCCTCCTCCTCCAGACTCCTCTGTCCTCCTCCTACAGACTCCTCTGTCCTCCTCCTACAGACTCCTCTGTCCTCCTCCTCCTCCTCCAGACTCCTCTGTCCTCCCCTCCAGACTCCTCTGTCCTCCTCCTCCTACAGACTCCTCTGTCCTCCTCCTCCTCCAGACTCCTCTGTCCTTCTCCTCCTCCTCCTCCCCCAGACCCCTCTGTCCTCCTCCTCCTCCCCCAGACCCCTCTGTCCTCCTCCTCCTCCTCCAGACTCCTCTGTCCTCCTCCTCCCTCCAGACTCCTCTGTCCTCCTCCTGCTCCAGACTCCTCTTTCCTCCTCCTCCTCCAGACTCCTCTTTCCTCCTCCTCCTCCAGACTCCTCTGTCCTTCTCCTCCAGACTCCTCTGTCCTTCTCCTCCTCCAGACCCCTCTGTCCTCCTTCTCCAGACTCCTCTGTCCTCCTCCTCCTACAGACCCCTCTGTCCTCCTCCTCCTCCAGACTCCTCTGTCCTCCTCCTCCAGACTCCTCTGTCCTCCTCCTGCTCCAGACTCCTCTGTCCTCCTCCTCCTCCTCCAGACTCCTCTGTCCATCTACTCCTCCAGACTCCTCTGCCCTCCTCCATACTCCTCTGCCCTCCTCCTCCTCCAGACTCCTCTGCCCTCCTCCTCCTCCAGACTCCTCTGTCCTCCTCCTCCTCCAGACTCCTCTGTCCTCCTCCCCTCCAGACTCCTCTGTCATCCTCCATACTCCTCTGCCCTCCTCCTCCTCCAGACTCCTCTGTCCTCCTCCAGACCCCTCTGTCCTCCTCCTCCAGACTCCTCTGTTCTTCTCCTCCAGACTCCTCTGTCCTCCTCCAGACTCCTCTGTCCTCCTCCTCCAGACTCCTCTGTCCTCCTCCTGCTCCAGACTCCTCTGTCCGCCTCCAGACTCCTCTGTCCTCCTCCTCCTCCAGACTCCTCTGTCCTCCTCCTCCTCCAGACTCCTCTGTCCTCCTCCTCCTCCTCCAGACTCCTCTGTCCTCCTCCTCCTCCTCCAGACTCCTGTGTCGTCCTCCTCCTCCTCCAGACTCCTCTGTCCTCCTCCTCCTCCAGACTCCTCTGTCCTCCTCCTCCTCCAGACTCCTCTGTCCTCCTCCTCCTCCAGACTCCTTTGTCCTCCTCCATACTCCTCTGCCCTCCTCCTCCTCCAGACTCCTCTGTCCTCCTCCTCCTCCTCCAGACTCCTGTGTCGTCCTCCTCCTCCTCCAGACTCCTCTGCCCTCCTCCTCCTCCAGACTCCTCTGTCCTCCTCCTCCAGACTCCTCTGTCCTCCTCCTCCTCCAGACTCCTCTGTCCTTCTCCTCCAGACTCCTCTGTCCTCCTCCTCCTCCTCCAGACTCCTCTGTCCTCCTCTGCCCCCCCCCCGGTTACAATGTTTACTGTTTCACATCACTTGGTGATAATCAGGCTGTCTAATTGGCTGGATACCCCAGAACATTCCAGAGGAAAACTGCAGAAGATCATAAATGGTGTTTGTGCCCTGGTCTAAGACATGTAGGTCTTCATGTAGAGATCGTCCTTTCTGGGGATCCTACTCCTGGAGACAAAGCCATAGGGCAGTGACATAGCAGAGCCGGGAAGGCTACAGAAAGACTCTTCAGCCTGACAACGGGCGCTGAAGGTAAGTACCAGCCCTAGAGGTAAAGGAGGAATCTGCACCTTAAAGCCAGCTTTCCTACCAGCCTTTCCTGCCACCAGAGACGGATGTTCACTGGACAATAAACAGACGGTGATTTGGACCTTTCTATTTCCTTATGTGTCCATGACAGCATCATCATGGACCGGCCTTTCACATCAGCCCGGGACCACCTTGGAGTGCCCCAGGGGGATCATTTACACCCTACGTTATGTGTGCTGAGTGCCCTCTGCCAGGAGAGAGTCACTTCCGCCACTTGCCTCCTCTACTGCTATCATTGCCCCTTACTCTGTTACTCAGGACTCTGGGAAAGCTGAGTCATATTATCTGTGGCCCAGCTTTGGAAGCAGATAGAACTTGTACGGTTCTGAGTAGAACAATGTGACGCCGCCCCTCGGATCTACGACAATAGTGAATCAGCCGAGCGCCGATCCCGCCGGTGCCCCCCCCCCCTCCCCGGGTCCCGGTGCAGAATTAACACGTAATTAGTTTCCCTAAATCACAGTGTCAGCCTCGCCCGCCCGTTAATGGAGGCATTTGCATGTGCGTCCTCGCCGGCGGCCCGGCCCGTGTACACAACATCAGCGCCATGCATTATACATCGCGCCGGCGCTCTCACGCCTCTGATTAAACTAGTTTATCAGTGTAATGTATTATCTATCACAATCCCCTCTCCAAAAACTGCATCCATCACCCCCTCCCCGGCCCCCTCCCAAATACTAGGGGCGCAATTATCAAACTATTAAATCTTCTGCCAGACTTGAAATGTTTGGGGATGATCTCCTGGTCACGTGACCCTCCACTTCCTCTATCTGCCCCCCTCCCCTTATCTGCCCCCCTTCCCATTATCTGCCCCCTCTCATTATGGTAGATGTGACTCTGCCCCCTGCTGTCCTAATCATGTCTGCACTGGAGAATGGGGGGGACAAGGGATATTCGGGTGAAGGGTCTGTTTCCGGAGGGTTTGCGGAGGTCTTGTCCTTGTGTCTAGTGCTGGTCACTAATTGGGTCTGGTCCTTTTAGGGTCTGATCTTGAAGGGGTTTGATCCAGGTAGAGTCTGGTGCTGGTCTGGTGCTGTTCAGGTCTGGTGATGGTTGTCTCTGATGCTGGTCAGGTGGTGGTTGGTGCTGGCGCTGGAAGGGTCTAGTTCTGGTGCTGGTCAGGTGGTGGTTGGTGCTGGCGCTGGAAGGGTCTAGTTCTGGTGCTGGTCAGGTGGTGGTTGGTTGTGGTGCGGGTCTGGTTCTGGTGCTGGTGAGGTGGTGGTTGGTTGTGGTGCAGGTCAGGTCTGGCACTGGTCAGGTGGTTGGTTCTGGTTGGTTCTGGTGCTGGTCAGATGGTGGTTGGTTCTAGTGCTGGTGAGGTGGTGGTTGGTTGTGGTGCTGGTCAGTCCCTGGTTGGTTGTGGTGCGGGTGCGGTGGTGGTTGGTTGTGGTGCGGTTCTGGTGCTGGTTGGTTCTGGTCCGGTCCTGGTTGGTTCTGGTGCTGGTCAGTCCCTGGTTGGTTGTGGTGCGGGTCTGGTTCTGGTGCTGGTTGGTTGTGGTGCTGGTCAGTCCCTGGTTGGTTGTGGTGCTGGTCAGTCCCTGGTTGGTTGTGGTGCTGGTCTGGTCCTGGTTGGTTGTGGTGCTGGTCAGTCCCTGGTTGGTTGTGGTGCGGGTCTGGTTCTGGTGCTGGTCTGGTGCTGGTTGGTTGTGTTGCTGGTCAGTCCCTGGTTGGTTGTGGTGCGGGTCTGGTTCTGGTGCTGGTTGGTTGTGGTGCGGGTCTGGTTCTGGTCCTGGTTGGTTGTGGTGCTGGTCAGTCCCTGGTTGGTTGTGGTGCGGGTCTGGTTCTGGTGCTGGTTGGCTCTGGTGCTGGTCAGGTGGTGGTTGGTTCTGGTGCTGGTGAGGTGGTGGTTGGTTCTGGTGCTGGTTGGTTGTGTTGCTGGTCAGTCCCTGGTTGGTTGTGGTGCTGGTCAGTCCCTGGTTGGTTGTGGTGCGGGTGCGGTGGTGGTTGGTTGTGGTGCGGGTCTGGTTGTGGTGCTGGTCAGTCCCTGGTTGGTTGTGGTGCGGGTGCGGTGGTGGTTGGTTCGGGTCTGGTCCTGGTTGGTTGTGGTGCTGGTCAGTCCCTGGTTGGTTCTGGTCTGGTGCTGGTTGGTTGTGGTGCTGGTCAGTCCCTGGTTGGTTGTGGTGCGGGTCTGGTTCTGGTGCTGGTCAGTCCCTGGTTGGTTGTGGTGCTGGTCAGGTAGTGGTTGGTTCTGGTGCTGGACAGGTAGTGGTTGGTTCTGGTGCTGGTTGGTTGTGGTGCTGGTCAGTCCCTGGTTGGTTGTGGAGCGGGTCTGGTTCTGGTGCTGGTCAGTCCCAAGTTGGTTGTGGTGCGGGTCTGGTGCTGGTTGGTTGTGGTGCTGGTCAGTCCCTGGTTGGTTGTGGTGCTGGTCAGTCCCTGGTTGGTTGTGGTGCTGGTCAGTCCCTGGTTGGTTGTGGTGCGGGTGCGGTGGTGGTTGGTTGTGGTGCTGGTCAGTCCCTGGTTGGTTGTGGTGCTGGTCAGTCCCTGGTTGGTTGTGGTGCTGTTCAGTCCCTGGTTGGTTGTGGTGCTGGTCAGTCCCTGGTTGGTTGTGGTGCGGGTCTGGTTCTGGTGCTGGTCAGTCCCTGGTTGGTTGTGGTGCTGGTCAGTCCCTGGTTGGTTGTGGTGCGGGTCTGGTTGTGGTGCTGTTCAGTCCCTGGTTGGTTGTGGTGCTGGTCAGTCCCTGGTTGGTTGTGGTGCTGGTCAGTCCCTGGTTGGTTGTGGTGCTGGTCAGTCCCTGGTTGGTTGTGGTGCGGGTGCGGTGGTGGTTGGTTGTGGTGCTGGTCAGTCCCTGGTTGGTTGTGGTGCTGGTCAGTCCCTGGTTGGTTGTGGTGCTGTTCAGTCCCTGGTTGGTTGTGGTGCTGGTCAGTCCCTGGTTGGTTGTGGTGCGGGTCTGGTTCTGGTGCTGGTCAGTCCCTGGTTGGTTGTGGTGCTGGTCAGTCCCTGGTTGGTTGTGGTGCTGGTCAGTCCCTGGTTGGTTGTGGTGCGGGTCTGGTTGTGGTGCTGTTCAGTCCCTGGTTGGTTGTGGTGCTGGTCAGTCCCTGGTTGGTTGTGGTGCGGGTCTGGTTCTGGTGCTGGTCAGTCCCTGGTTGGTTGTGGTGCTGGTCAGTCCCTGGTTGGTTGTGGTGCGGGTCTGGTGCTGGTTGGTTGTGGTGCTGGTCAGTCCCTGGTTGGTTGTGGTGCGGGTCAGTCCCTGGTTGGTTGTGGTGCGGGTGCGGTGGTGGTTGGTTCGGGTCTGGTCCTGGTTGGTTGTGGTGCTGGTCAGTCCCTGGTTGGTTCTGGTCTGGTGCTGGTTGGTTGTGGTGCTGGTCAGTCCCTGGTTGGTTGTGGTGCGGGTCTGGTTCTGGTGCTGGTCAGTCCCTGGTTGGTTGTGGTGCTGGTCAGGTAGTGGTTGGTTCTGGTGCTGGACAGGTAGTGGTTGGTTCTGGTGCTGGTTGGTTGTGGTGCTGGTCAGTCCCTGGTTGGTTGTGGAGCGGGTCTGGTTCTGGTGCTGGTCAGTCCCTGGTTGGTTGTGGTGCGGGTCTGGTGCTGGTTGGTTGTGGTGCTGGTCAGTCCCTGGTTGGTTGTGGTGCTGGTCAGTCCCTGGTTGGTTGTGGTGCTGGTCAGTCCCTGGTTGGTTGTGGTGCGGGTCTGGTCCTGGTTGGTTGTGGTGCTGGTCAGTCCCTGGTTGGTTGTGGTGCGGGTCAGTCCCTGGTTGGTTGTGGTGCGGGTGCGGTGGTGGTTGGTTGTGGAGCGGGTCTGGTTCTGGTGCTGGTCAGTCCCTGGTTGGTTGTGGTGCGGGTGCGGTGGTGGTTGGTTCGGGTCTGGTCCTGGTTGGTTGTGGTGCTGGTCAGTCCCTGGTTGGTTCTGGTCTGGTGCTGGTTGGTTGTGGTGCTGGTCAGTCCCTGGTTGGTTGTGGTGCGGGTCTGGTTCTGGTGCTGGTCAGTCCCTGGTTGGTTGTGGTGCTGGTCAGGTAGTGGTTGGTTCTGGTGCTGGACAGGTAGTGGTTGGTTCTGGTGCTGGTTGGTTGTGGTGCTGGTCAGTCCCTGGTTGGTTGTGGAGCGGGTCTGGTTCTGGTGCTGGTCAGTCCCTGGTTGGTTGTGGTGCGGGTCTGGTGCTGGTTGGTTGTGGTGCTGGTCAGTCCCTGGTTGGTTGTGGAGCGGGTCTGGTTCTGGTGCTGGTCAGTCCCTGGTTAGTTGTGGTGCGGGTCTGGTGCTGGTGCTGGTCAGTCCCTGGTTGCTTGTGGTGCGGGTGCGTTGCGGTGGTGAGTGGAGCGGGTCTGGTTCTGGTGCTGGTCAGTCCCTGGTGGGTTGTGGTGCGTTGCGTTGGTGAGTGGAGCGGTTCTGGTGCTGGTTGGTTCTGGTCAGTCCCTGGTGGGTTGTGGTGCGTTGCGTTGGTGAGTGGAGCTGTGGGATGTGGGTGTTGGGCTGATGACGGATCCTCGGCGTTCGCTGTAATTAATGCTGAATTTAATTTTATTTTTATTTTGGCTGCTCCTCTGTGCGGCGGTGAGCGAGCGGCGAGGGGTGACAGGCGCCCACAAATCACGCTGGTTTATGGGATGGCGGGCGCGATGCGTCGGGGCGCGGCTGATTTATGTCCGGAGACGTCCTGCTGAGCGCTAAGTGAATTGCTTCCCGATATTAAATATGTGGCGCTGCCGCCGCTTCATCATCTCCCGGGATTACACATCACAGGACGAGACGCTCCGATCTATAGGATTATCATCAAGATGTGGCCCAGCAGGAATGACTGAGGCGCGGCACAGCAGGGGGCACAGGCAGAGCTGGGGCGGCACAGGGCACAGCAGGGGGCACAGGCAAAGCTGGGGCACAGGGAAAGCTGGGGCACAGGCAAAGCTGGGGCAGCACAGGACACAGCTGGGGCAGTACAGGCACAGCAGGGGGCACAGGGAAAGCTGGGGCGGCACAGGCAAAGCAGGGGCAGTACAGGACAAAGCTGGGGCAGCACAGGCACAGCAGGGGGCACAGGCACAGCAGGGGGCACAGGCACAGCAGGGGCACAGGGAAAGCTGGGGCAGCACAGGCAAAGCAGGGGCAGCACAGGCAAAGCTGGGGCGGCACAGGGCACAGCAGGGGGCACAGGCAAAGCTGGGGCGGCACAGGGCACAGCAGGGGGCACAGGCAAAGCTGGGGCGGCACAGGCAAAGCAGGGGCAGTACAGGACAAAGCTGGGGCAGCACAGGCACAGCAGGGGGCACAGGCACAGCAGGGGCACAGGGAAAGCTGGGGCAGCACAGGCAAAGCAGGGGCAGCACAGGCAAAGCTGGGGCGGCACAGGGCACAGCAGGGGGCACAGGCAAAGCTGGGGCGGCACAGGGCACAGCAGGGGGCACAGGCAAAGCTGGGGCAGCACAGGGCACAGCAGGGGGCACAGGCAAAGCTGGAGCAGCACAGGGCACAGCAGGGGGCACAGGCACAGCAGGGGCACAGGGAAAGCTGGGACACAGGCAAAGCAGGGGCAGCACAGGGAAAGCTGGGGCAGCACAGGGAAAGCTGGGGCAGCACAGGCAAAGCTGGGGCAGCACAGGCACAGCAGGGGCACAGGCAAAGCTGGGGCAGCACAGGGCACAGCAGGGGGCACAGGGCAAAGCTGGGGCAGCACAGGGCACAGCAGGGGGCACAGGCACAGCAGGGGCACAGGCAAAGCTGGGGCAGTACAGGGCAAAGCTGGGGCACAGGCAAAGCTGGGGCAGCACGGGGCAAAGCTGGGGCACAGGCAAATCTGGGGCAGCACAGGGCACAGCAGGGGGCACAGGGCAAAGCTGGGGCAGCACAGGCAAAGCTCGGGCACAGGCAAAGCTGGGGCACAGGCAAAGCTGGTGCAGCACAGGCAAAGCTCCGCACAGGCGAAGATGGGGCAGCACAGGCAAAGCTTGGGCACAGGCAAAGCTGGGGCAGCACAGGGCAAAGCTGGGGCAGTACAGGGCACAGCTGGGGCAGTACAGGGCACAGCTGGGGCAGTACAGGGCAAAGCTGGGGCAGCACAGGCAAAGCTCTGGCACAGGCAAAGCTGGGGCAGCACAGGGCAAAACTGGGGCAGCACAGGGCACAGCAGGGGGCACAGGGCAAGGCTGCGGCAGCACAGGGAAAGTTGGGGCACCACATGGCAAAGCTGGGGCAGCACAGGGCAAAGCTCGGGCACAGGCAAAGCTGGAGCAGCAAAGGGCAAAGCTGGGGCAGCACAGGGCACAGCAGGGGGGACACGGCAAAGCTGCGGCAGCACAGGGAAATCTGGGGCAGCACAGGGCACAGCTGGGGCAGCACAGGGCAAAGCTGGGGCACAGGCAAAGCTGGGGCAGCACAGGGCAAAGCTGGGGCAGCACAGGGAAAGCTGGGGCAGTACAGGGTAAAGCTGGGGCACAGGCAAAGCTGAGGCAGCACAGGGCAAAGCTGGGGCAGAACAGGGCAAAGCTGGGGCAGAACAGGGCAAAGCTGGGGCAGAACAGGGCAAAGCTGGGGCAGTACAGGGTAAAGCTGCGGCAGCACAGGGTAAAGCTGGGGCACAGGCAAAGCTGGTGCAGCACAGGGCAAAGCTGGGGCAGAACAGGGCAAAGCTGGGGTACAGGCAAAGCTGGGGCAGCACAGGGCAAAGCTGGGGTACAGGCAAAGCTGGGGCAGCACAGGGCAAAGCTGGGGCAGAACAGGGCAAAGCTGGGGCAGAACAGGGCAAAGCAGGGGCAGAACAGGGCAAAGCAGGGGCAGAACAGGGTAAAGCTGGGGCAGCACAGGGTAAAGCTGGGGCAGTACAAGGTAAAGCTGGGACAGCACAGGATAAAGCTGGGGCAGCACAGGGCAAAGCTGGGGCAGCACAGGGTAAAGCTGGGGCAGCACAGGGCAAAGCTGGTGCCCTGAATCCACCCGAGGACCAGACACAACATTATTGTTACATTGTTACTTTATTTCAGACATTTGTTGTGACATTGATGGTTATTGAGGTTATTGGTTAAGAGGCCAAGGTCACATCAGAGGTCAGCCAAGGTCAGGGGTGACACGAGGCTCTCCAGAGGGTTACCTTCTCTTCAGTATCACAGATGTTTGGTCTGCGGTCAGCGGGAGCGTCTATGGTCAGTCGTGTCCATGTGGGGTCCGCAGTCTATCCAATGAGTCTTCCGGGACCAGGGGGACAATGCAACGTGTGGACAATAGATGGACAATGAGTGTCTGGTTATGGGGGGTGATGGGTGGATGATAGGTGGATAAGGAGCAGATGATGGGTGGATGATAGGAGGATAAGGAGCGGATGATGGATGGATGATAGGAGGATAAGGAGCGGATGATGGATGGATGATAGGAGGATAAGGAGCAGATGATGGATGGATGATAGGAGGATAAGGAGCGGATGATGGATGGATGATTGGAGGATAAGGAGCGGATGATGGGTGGATGATAGGTGGATAAGGAGCGGATGATGGGTGGATGATAGGAGGATAAGGAGCGGATGATGGATGGATGATAGGAGGATAAGGAGCGGATGATGGATGGATGATAGGAGGATAAGGAGCAGATGATGGATGGATGATAGGAAGATAAGGAGCGGATGATGGATGGATGATAGGAGGATAAGGAGCGGATGATGTGTGGATGATAGGAGGATAAGGAGCGGATGATGGATGGATGATAGGAGGATAAGGAGCGGATGATGGATGGATGATTGGAGGATAAGGAGCGGATGATAGATGGATGATAGGAGGATAAGGAGCGGATGATGGGTGGATGATAGGTGGATAAGGAGCGGATGATGGGTGGATGATAGGAGGATAAGGAGCGGATGATGGATGGATGATAGGAGGATAAGGAGCGGATGATGGATGGATGATAGGAGGATAAGGAGCAGATGATGGATGGATGATAGGAAGATAAGGAGCGGATGATGGATGGATGATAGGAGGATAAGGAGCGGATGATGTGTGGATGATAGGAGGATAAGGAGCGGATGATGGATGGATGATAGGAGGATAAGGAGCGGATGATGGATGGATGATTGGAGGATAAGGAGCGGATGATAGATGGATGATAGGAGGATAAGGAGCAGATGATGGGTGGATGATAGGAGGATAAGGAGCAGATGATGGATGGATGATTGGAGGATAAGGAGCGGATGATGGGTGGATGATAGGTGGATAAGGAGCGGATGATGGGTGGATGATAGGAGGATAAGGAGCGGATGATGGATGGATGATAGGAGGATAAGGAGCGGATGATGGATGGATGATAGGAGGATAAGGAGCAGATGATGGATGGATGATAGGAAGATAAGGAGCGGATGATGGATGGATGATAGGAGGATAAGGAGCGGATGATGTGTGGATGATAGGAGGATAAGGAGCGGATGATGGATGGATGATAGGAGGATAAGGAGCGGATGATGGATGGATGATTGGAGGATAAGGAGCGGATGATAGATGGATGATAGGAGGATAAGGAGCAGATGATGGATGGATGATAGGTGGATAAGGAGCAGATGATGGGTGGATGATAGGAGGATAAGGAGCAGATGATGGATGGATGATTGGAGGATAAGGAGCGGATGATGGATGGATGATAGGTGGATAAGGAGCAGATGATGGGTGGATGATAGGAGGATAAGGAGCAGATGATGGATGGATGATTGGAGGATAAGGAGCGGATGATGGATGGATGATAGGAGGATAAGGTGTGGATGATGTGTGGATGATAGGAGGATAAGGAGTGTATGATGGATGGATGATAGGAGGATAAGGAGCAGATGATGGATGGATGATAGGTGGATAAGGAGCGGATGATGGGTGGATGATAGGTGGATAAGGAGCGGATGATGGGTGGATGATAGGAGGATAAGGAGCGGATGATGGATGGATGATAGGAGGATAAGGAGCGGATGATGGATGGATGATAGGAGGATAAGGAGCAGATGATGGATGGATGATAGGAAGATAAGGAGCGGATGATGGATGGATGATAGGAGGATAAGGAGCGGATGATGGATGGATGATAGGAGGATAAGGAGCGGATGATAGATGGATGATAGGAGGATAAGGAGCAGATGATGGATGGATGATAGGAGGATAAGGAGTGGATGATGGATGGATGATAGGAGGATAAGGAGCGGATGATGGGTGGATGATAGGAGGATAAGGAGTGGATGATGGAAGGATGATAGGAGGATAAGGAGCGGATGATGGATGGATGATAGGGGGATAAGGAGTGGATGATAGATGGATAGATGATAGGAGGATAAGGAGCGGATGATGGATGGATGATAGGAGGATAAGGAGCGGATGATGGATGGATGATAGGAGGATAAGGAGCGGATGATGGATGGATGATAGGAGGATAAGGAGCGGATGATGGATGGATGATAGGAGGATAAGGAGTGGATGATGTATGGATGATAGGAGGATAAGGAGCAAATGATGGATGGATGATAGGAGGATAAGGAGCGGATGATGGATGGATGGATGATAGGAGGATAAGGAGCGGATGATGTGTGGATGATAGGAGGATAAGGAGCGGATGATGGATGGATGATAGGAGGATAAGGAGCGGATGATGGATGGATGATAGGAGGATAAGGAGCGGATGATGGATGGATGATAGGAGGATAAGGAACGGATGATGGATGGATGATAGGAGGATAAGGAGCGGATGATAGGAGGATAAGGAGCGGATGATGGATGGATGATAGGAGGATAAGGAGCGGAAGATGGGTGGATGATAGGAGGATAAGGAGCGGATGATGGATGGATAGATGATAGGAGGATAAGGAGTGGATGATGTGTGGATGATAGGAGGATAAGGAGCGGATGATGGATGGATGATAGGAGGATAAGGAGCAAATGATGGATGGATGATAGGAGGATAAGGAGCGGATGATGGGTGGATGATAGGAAGATAAGGAGCGGATGATGGATGGATGATAGGAGGATAAGGAGCGGATGATGGATGGATGATAGGAGGATAAGGAGCGGATGATGGATGATGATAGGAGGATAAGGAGCGGATGATAGGAGGATAAGGAGCGGATGATGTGTGGATGATAGGAGGATAAGGAGCGGATGATAGGAGGATAAGGAGCGGATGATAGGAGGATAAGGAGCGGATGATGGATGGATAGATGATAGGAGGATAAGGAGTGGCTGATGTGTGGATGATAGGAGGATAAGGAGTTTATGATGGATGGATGATAGGAGGATAAGGAGTGGATGATGGATGGATGATAGGAGGATAAGGAGCGGATGATGGATGGATGATAGGAGGATAAGGAGTGGATGATGGATGGATGATAGGAGGATAAGGAGCGGATGATGGATGGATGATAGGAGGATAAGGAGCAGATGATGGATGGATGAAAGGAGGATAAGGAGCAAATGATGGATGGATGATAGGAGGATAAGGAGCGGATGATGTATGGCTGATAGGATGATTAGGAGTGGATGATGTGTGGATGATAGGAGGATAAGGAGCGGATGATGGGTGGATGATAGGAGGATAAGGAGCGGATGATGGATGGATGATAGGAGGAAAAGGAGTGGATGATGTGTGGATGATAGGAGGATAAGGAGCGGATTATGGGTGGATGATAGGAGGATAAGGAGCGGATGATGGATGGATGATAGGAGGATAAGGAGCGGATGATGGATGGATGATAGGAGGATAAGGAGTGGATGATAGGAGGATAAGGAGCGGATGATGGATGGATGGATGATAGGAGGATAAGGAGTTTATGATGGATGGATGATAGGAGGATAAGGAGCGGATGATGGATGGATGATAGGAGGATAAGGAGTGGATGATGGATGGATGATAGGAGGATAAGGAGCAAATGATGGGTGGATGATAGGAGGATAAGGAGCTGATGATAGATGGATGATAGGAGGATAAGGAGCGGATGATGTGTGGATGATAGGAGGATAAGGAGCGGATGATGGATGGATGGATGATAGGAGGATAAGGAGTTTATGATGGATGGATGATAGGAGGATAAGGAGCGGATGATGGATGGATGATAGGAGGATAAGGAGCAGATGATGGATGGATGATAGGAGGATAAGGAGCAGATGATGGATGGATGATAGGAGGATAAGGAGCAAATGATGGATGGATGATAGGAGGATAAGGAGCGGATGATGTGTGGATGATAGGAGGATAAGGAGTGGATGATGGATGGATGATAGGAGGATAAGGAGTGGATGATGGATGGATGATAGGAGGATAAGGAGCGGATGATGTGTGGATGATAGGAGGATAAGGAGTGGATGATGGATGGATGATAGGAGGATAAGGAGCGGATGATGGATGGATGATAGGAGGATAAGGAGCAGATGATGGATGGATGATAGGAGGATAAGGAGCAGATGATGGATGGATGATAGGAGGATAAGGTGTGGATGATGTGTGGATGATAGGAGGATAAGGAGTTGATGATGGAAGGATGATAGGAGGATAAGGAGCGGATGATGTGTGGATGATAGGAGGATAAGGAGTGGATGATGTGTGGATGATAGGAGGATAAGGAGTTTATGATGGATGGATGATAGGAGGATAAGGAGCGGATGATGGATGGATGATAGGAGGATAAGGAGTGGATGATAGATGGATGATAGGAGGATAAGGAGTGGATGATAGGAGGATAAGGAGTGGATGATAGATGGATGATAGGAGGATAAGGAGTGGATGATAGGAGGATAAGGAGTGGATGATGGATGGATGATAGGAGGATAAGGAGTGGATGATGTGTGGATGATAGGAGTATAAGTAGTGGATGATGGATGGATGATAGGAGGATAAGGAGTGGATGATGGATGGATGATAGGAGGATAAGGAGCGGATGATAGGAGGATAAGGAGTGGATGATGGATGGATGATAGGAGGATAAGGAGTGGATGATGGATGGATGATAGGAGGATAAGGAGTGGATGATGTGTGGATGATAGGAGTATAAGTAGTGGATGATGGATGGATGATAGGAGGATAAGGAGTGGATGATGGATGGATGATAGGAGGATAAGGAGCGGATGATAGGAGGATAAGGAGTGGATGATGGATGGATGATAGGAGGATAAGTAGTGGATGATGGATGGATGATAGGAGGATAAGGAGGGGATGATGGATGGATGATTGGAGGATAAGGAGTGGATGATGGATGGATGATAGGAGGATAAGGAGTAGATGATGGATGGATGATAGGAGGATAAGGAGCAAATGATGGATGGATGATAGGAGGATAAGGAGTGGATGATGGATGGATGATAGGAGGATAAGGAGTGGATGATGTGTAGATGATAGGAGGATAAGGAGTGGATGATGTGTAGATGATAGGAGGATAAGGAGTGGATGATGGATGGATGATAGGAGGATAAGGAGTGGATGATGGATGGATGATAGGAGGATAAGGAGCGGATGATAGGAGGATAAGGAGTGGATGATGGATGGATGATAGGAGGATAAGTAGTGGATGATGGATGGATGATAGGAGGATAAGGAGGGGATGAAAGGAGGATAAGGAGCGGATGATGGATGGATGATAGGAGGATAAGTAGTGGATGATGGATGGATGATAGGAGGATAAGGAGCGGATGATGGATGGATGATAGGAGGATAAGGAGTAGATGATGGATGGATGATAGGAGGATAAGGAGCAAATGATGGATGGATGATAGGAGGATAAGGAGTGGATGATGGATGGATGATAGGAGGATAAGGAGTGGATGATGTGTAGATGATAGGAGGATAAGGAGTGGATGATGTGTAGATGATAGGAGGATAAGGAGTGGATGATGGATGGATGATAGGAGGATAAGGAGTGGATGATGTGTAGATGATAGGAGGATAAGGAGCGGATGATGGATGGATGGATGATAGGAGGATAAGGAGTTTATGATGGATGGATGATAGGAGGATAAGGAGCGGATGATGGATGGATGATAGGAGGATAAGGAGCAGATGATGGATGGATGATAGGAGGATAAGGAGCAGATGATGGATGGATGATAGGAGGATAAGGAGCAAATGATGGATGGATGATAGGAGGATAAGGAGCGGATGATGTGTGGATGATAGGAGGATAAGGAGTGGATGATGGATGGATGATAGGAGGATAAGGAGTGGATGATGGATGGATGATAGGAGGATAAGGAGTGGATGATGTGTGGATGATAGGAGGATAAGGAGTGGATGATGGATGGATGATAGGAGGATAAGGAGCGGATGATGGATGGATGATAGGAGGATAAGGAGCAGATGATGGATGGATGATAGGAGGATAAGGAGCAGATGATGGATGGATGATAGGAGGATAAGGTGTGGATGATGTGTGGATGATAGGAGGATAAGGAGTGGATGATGGAAGGATGATAGGAGGATAAGGAGCGGATGATGGATGGATGATAGGGGGATAAGGAGCGGATGATGTGTAGATGATAGGAGGATAAGGAGCGGATGATGGATGGATGATAGGAGGATAAGGAGTGGATGATAGATGGATGATAGGAGGATAAGGAGTGGATGATAGGAGGATAAGGAGTGGATGATAGATGGATGATAGGAGGATAAGGAGTGGATGATAGGAGGATAAGGAGTGGATGATGGATGGATGATAGGAGGATAAGGAGTGGATGATGTGTGGATGATAGGAGTATAAGTAGTGGATGATGGATGGATGATAGGAGGATAAGGAGTGGATGATGGATGGATGATAGGAGGATAAGGAGCGGATGATAGGAGGATAAGGAGTGGATGATGGATGGATGATAGGAGGATAAGGAGTGGATGATGGATGGATGATAGGAGGATAAGGAGTGGATGATGTGTGGATGATAGGAGGATAAGGAGCGGATGATAGGAGGATAAGGAGTGGATGATGGATGGATGATAGGAGGATAAGTAGTGGATGATGGATGGATGATAGGAGGATAAGGAGGGGATGATGGATGGATGATTGGAGGATAAGGAGTGGATGATGGATGGATGATAGGAGGATAAGGAGTAGATGATGGATGGATGATAGGAGGATAAGGAGCAAATGATGGATGGATGATAGGAGGATAAGGAGTGGATGATGGATGGATGATAGGAGGATAAGGAGTGGATGATGTGTAGATGATAGGAGGATAAGGAGTGGATGATGTGTAGATGATAGGAGGATAAGGAGTGGATGATGGATGGATGATAGGAGGATAAGGAGTGGATGATGGATGGATGATAGGAGGATAAGGAGCGGATGATAGGAGGATAAGGAGTGGATGATGGATGGATGATAGGAGGATAAGTAGTGGATGATGGATGGATGATAGGAGGATAAGGAGGGGATGAAAGGAGGATAAGGAGCGGATGATGGATGGATGATAGGAGGATAAGTAGTGGATGATGGATGGATGATAGGAGGATAAGGAGCGGATGATGGATGGATGATAGGAGGATAAGGAGTAGATGATGGATGGATGATAGGAGGATAAGGAGCAAATGATGGATGGATGATAGGAGGATAAGGAGTGGATGATGGATGGATGATAGGAGGATAAGGAGTGGATGATGTGTAGATGATAGGAGGATAAGGAGCGGATGATAGATGGATGATAGGAGGATAAGGAGCGGATGATGGATGGATGATAGGAGGATAAGGAGTGGATGATGGATGGATGATAGGAGGATAAGGAGTGGATGATGTGTAGATGATAGGAGGATAAGGAGTGGATGATGTGTAGATGATAGGAGGATAAGGAGTGGATGATGGATGGATGATAGGAGGATAAGGAGTGGATGATGTGTAGATGATAGGAGGATAAGGAGTGGATGATGTGTAGATGATAGGAGGATAAGGAGCGGATGATGGATGGATGATAGGAGGATAAGGAGTGGATGATGGATGGATGATAGGAGGATAAGGAGTGGATGATGGATGGATGATAGGAGGATAAGGAGTAGATGATGGATGGATGATAGGAGGATAAGGAGCAAATGATGGATGGATGATAGGAGGATAAGGAGTGGATGATAGGAGGATAAGGAGTGGATGATAGGAGGATAAGGAGTGGATGATAGGAGGATAAGGAGTGGATGATAGGAGGATAAGGAGTGGATGATGTGTGGATGATAGGAGGATAAGGAGTGGATGATGGATGGATGATAGGAGGATAAGGAGTGGATGATGTGTAGATGATAGGAGGATAAGGAGTGGATGATGTGTTGATGATAGGAGGATAAGGAGTGGATGATGGATGGATGATAGGAGGATAAGGAGCGGATGATGTGTGGATGATAGGAGGATAAGGAGTGGATGATGTGTGGATGATAGGAGTATAAGTAGTGGATGATGGGTGACTAGTAGCACTTGATTTGTGGATGATGAATGATGTGACTCTGTCTTTGTCCCTACTGAAATCCCTACAATGAGGGAGGACAATTCTTTTCAGCTTTTGTACCTGAGCCGCCTGTATTAATTAGTGGAGTTGATGTCCGGATTAGCGAGGGGTTAATCAGCTGATAACTGCGAGCGGAGAGCTCCACATCCACTTGTGTCTTCATTATACAACAATGTGAGGCGCCGCAGCAGCCGCATCGATATTCTCAGATCCACAGCCTAATGCATTGTGCCCAGATCTGAGGCTAAGTACCGGGAGTATTGATGGCTGCAGAGCTGCGCTCCATGCAAGTGGATGGATATTGATTATCATCTTACTATGCATGATATGTCAGCGCTCCAGACCGCGGCTTTTATTACATACCGCCAACCTCCGCCATAAATATCACTCCACACCGCTAATAAATTCATTACAGATGTGAGCGGGGCAAGTGGGAGACACATCTGCGGAGCTAGTGAGTGCAGCTCTGCAGGAGAATACAGGATCAGGACAGGATAAGTAATGTCATGTATATACATACTGGGGCTCATTTACTAAGGGTCTGCAGAGCGCATTTTCATTGGGTTTCCCGGCGATTTCCGTTTTGCAATGAATTGCCCCAGGATTTTAGCACACGCAATAGGATTTTGGCGAATCGCCGACGGCTTTCACGCGACACAAAACCGGGGGTGTGGCCGTCGACAACTCAATGGATTCTGACAACGCGCGGGATTTAACATTTAGAAATGTGTGGATAGACACGCACGCTGAAAAAAGAACATGCCCGGTCGGTGAGACTTTGCTGTTCAGGCAGTGTCTCGCCAAAATCAGGTCAAGAAGGTGACCGTTTCAACCCGTAATGAATCACTTTCTTGCTATGACATCATGACTTGGCTTGGGCGATATGGTGAAGTATTAGAAACGCCAAGGAAAAATCGTGATGAGTATGGTATCTGGTCAGGGGCCTGGACCTTCATGGTGAAGTTGAGGCGTTCAGGTAACTCAGTCGCCCACATCCCTTCATCAGCCTTCCTGGGGAGGGATCGGATCCTGATCTTCTACCGGGGGCAGCCTAAGCTGTGTCACAGGTGCGGTGACCCCACACATTTCAGCGCAAACTGCACCGTGCAGAAGTGTGCGTTGTGTGGGGGTGTCGGCCATCTCGCTGCATCCTGTAAGCAGATTCGGTGTCACCTGTGTGGGGTCACCCGTTCAGCCGTTGTCCTCGTTCTTTTGCTAATGCGGTTCTGGCTCCGGTGGGTGAAGGCCATGAGGCTGAATCTGCTGGGGAGGGGACTAGCAGAGGCGGAGGAGCTGAGGGGCCAGGGAAGTAAGACAAGAAAGTGACGCCATCACGACAGAGGCGTCAGGAGAGGCGCCAAAGGGACAGGGAGGTGGGGGAGTCGCGGGTCACTGCCCCCGGCCCTGTCCTTCAGCCCAATCTTGTTGCTGAGGCCCCGAGGAATGATGAGTTGGATGAGGAGGTCAGGAGGATCCAGAGGGAGGAAGCGGCCACGCTCTCAGAATCCTCCCATTATGAGAGTATGGATGAGGATAGTAGGGCGTGGATACACGAAAAACGCAAGCAGGGCAAAAGGAAAAAGAAAAAGAAGGGAGATTCACAATCTTCTCTCACCCTGACTCAGAAGCCTAAGGAAGGTAAAACTGATTCCCCTCTCGTTGGTCTTTCCAACCGGTTCCAAGCCCTTGACAACGTCTCTGCCTCAGAGGTTGAGGTTCCGGAGAGGGCGGGAGGGCTTTCAGGAGATGCTGAGTCTTCCGCTGAGGATGCTTCGTCCTCAGAATGGGAGACTGACCTGGAGTCCGGAGACGAGGATGAAAGAGCTGATATGGACACTACAGTGTCAAAAAAGAGAGGGAAAGGGTCCTCTTCTGAAAGTGAAGAGAAGGGCGGTGGGAAAAAGAAAGCCGTCTAACTCAATCACTCATGATGGCGGCACCCACTCCGTTGACACTGGCGTCCATTAATGTCGCCAGCATTAAGTCTGATGCGGCTAGATTTGCGGCCTTTGATTTTCTCGGCCGTGTTGAAGCAGACATTTTATTTTTGCAGGAGACCAGGCTGCCAGATTTGGCGGCCGTGTTTAAAGCTAAGAGGGAATGGAGACACGGGCCTTCCTATTGGTCTCTTGCGGCCGAGCCGTATAGCGGAGTGGCGGTCCTTTTTACCGCACCGGTAGAATGCCGACGAGTTATTGAGTTAGAAATGGGGAGGTGCCTGATCCTGGATGTCCTCATGAAGGGACAAGAACTTCGCCTTATTAACATCTATGGTCCCCAGTCCAAGTGGGTTCACCTATTATAGGGGTAGCTGCAGGTCTAGAATAGACAGGTTTTATTTAAAGGAGGAAGCCATCTCTTCAGCAGTGTCCGTGGTTGAGGTGGAGTTCTCCGACCACTGTTTAATTTTGTTTTCTCTGAATGTTACAGAGACCCCCCGGATGGGAAGAGGCTACTGGAAGCTCAATTCGTCTCTCCTGGAAGAAGCAGAGATAAGACAATCCTTTGAGGACTTTCTTCAGAGCCAGGTACCATTGCTGGGCCTTTGTAGCAGTAAGTCAGAGTGGTGGGAGGTGCTCAAGAAAAGGGTGGCGAGATTCTTCCGCCAGCTCTCGAGCCTCAGGAGCCTGGACAGGTACCGCCTGTATCAGGGCCTGAGGAGGAAACTCGAGCATCTCGTCTCGACTGGGGGTAGTCGTGAGGACATCTCCAGAGTGAAATCCTTGCTGAAGAGGTGTCAGTACGATAGACACGCATCTATGGGAAATACCGCTCGCCCGACCCTTACAGAAACTGCAAGATGTCAGTGAATGGTAAAGTTGTCACGGGACTGGTTGACAGTACGGGATCCCTGAAAAGGTCCAGATCAGGGATTCTGGAGGTCGTCAGATCCTTCTACTCGCACCTCTTGGGCAGGAGGGATCTAGATCAGGATGTGATGAGGCTTTCCTGGCTGAAACTGTCCCTGAGCCAGGAGTAGACCCCTCTCTTGATGTTTTGACAGAGATGATCAGTGAAGAGGAAGTCAGCCGGGCGATTGAAGGGCTCGCCCTCAAGAAATCGCCAGGTCCGGATGGCTTAACATCCGAGTTTTATAAGACCTTTAAGGACGCCTTGGTTCCCCTCTTGACTGAGGTATTCAATGAGTGTCTTTCCTCGGGCGCTCTGCCGAAGTCAATGAGGAGGTCTGCCCTGATCATCCTGTCAAAGGGTAAGGACCGATCTCGTATTGAGAACTGGCGTCCCATAGCGCTTCTCAATACGGACAGAAAGGTTTTGGCAAAGGTGCTGTTTAATCGGCTGGTGCAGTTTGCACCCCGGCTCCTTTCGGGGACCCAGCACTGCTCTGTTCCAGGCCGCAGTACATTTAGTGCTGTGCTTTGTGTTCGGGAGGCAGTGGAGCAGGGCAGGGCTGGTAACTGGAAGGGGTACTTGCTGTCCTTGGATCAGGCAAAAGCGTTTGATCGGGTTAACCACGAGTATCTCTGGTCTGTCCTTCTGAGGTATGGCCTGCCGGGGGAGTTTGTCAATTGGCTGAAAGTTTTGTACACAGGGGCAGAGAGTTTCCCGCTTGTGAACGGTTGGATTGGACGCTCTTTTGAGGTCGGGTCTGGTGTTCGCTGAGCCCACTACTTTACGTGTTCGCGATTGACCCATTCCTTAAGAGGGTTGATCGTGGGCCGTTGGTGGGAGTCGGGATGGATCGGGCAGCACCGGAAGCCACTCTAAGGGTGATAGCGTATGCCGATGATGTCACTGTTTCTGTGTCCTCGTGAGGGGAGGCGCAATGGGTGATGTCAGAGGTTGACCGCTACTCAGAGGTTTCTGGGTCCAAGATCAACCGGGATAAGTGTGAGAGTCTCTGGCTGGGAGAGGGGGATCCAGGCTTTGATCTCCCGGACACTCTTCCAGGGCCCCAGGACTCTGCCAAAGTTCTCGGCATCGAATTTGGCCAGGGGGATTACCCCATGCAAAACTGGGACGGCAGGGTTTTGACCCTCAGGTAAAGGGTTAATCTGATTAAAACTTACCTGGTCCCGCTGCTGATATATATGGGCAGTGTGTGCATCTTGCCAGAACCCCCCTGGACTCGGGTCTACAGTCTGTTCTTCCAGCTGTTATGGGGGAATAGGCTGAACCTAATCAAGAGGGAGGTTACTTACCGCACGAGGAGACAAGGAGGGTTGTGTATGGTCAACCCTGTGGTGTTCCTAGTGAATACCTTTCTTAAGATCAATGTAGCAAACCTCTGGAATGAGAGGGCTCCTCCGTGGGTATACTCCTGCAGGGGATGGGCTCCTCCGTGGGTATACTCCTGCAGGGGATGGGCTCCTCCGTGGGTATACTCCTGTAGGGGATGGGCTCCTCCGTGGGTATACTCCTGTAGGGGATGGGCTCCTCCGTGGGTATACTCCTGTAGGGGATGGGCTCCTCCGTGGGTATACTCCTGTAGGGGATGGGCTCCTCCGTGGGTATACTCCTGCAGGGGATGGGCTCCTCCGTGGGTATACTCCTGCAGGGGATGGGCTCCTCCGTGGGTATACTCCTGCAGGGGATGGGCTCCTCCGTGGGTACACTCCTGCAGGGGATGGGCTCCTCCGTGGGTATACTCCTGCAGGGGATGGGCTCCTCCGTGGGTATACTCCTGTAGGGGATGGGCTCCTCCGTGGGTATACTCCTGTAGGGGATGGGCTCCTCCGTGGGTATACTCCTGTAGGGGATGGTTTCGGCCTTTCTTCCAGGAATGGGAGACAGGAGGACAAGTGAAGGATCTCCGTACACCACATGGGCATCTTCCGGCTTACGCTACCCCGGTTCTGAAGGTGATTCGCCGGTGGGGTCTGGGAATGTGGGAGATCAGGACCATGTTGAGGAAAATCCTTGACAAGAGGGTTCTGTTGACCCGTTCCAGAAGCCTCTGGCCCTCAGGGATTGCCCAATTCGGGATCTGGGGGTGGGTTTAGGTCTTTTGAATTCCATCAGGATCCCCTTGAAATTCTGGGACGTGACTTGGCGCTGCTTCCATGGAAAGCTGTGTGTGAGGGACAATCTGAAGTGTAGGAGCTCTGAGGAAAGGGGTTGTCCCCGGGAGGAGTGCGGTGGCCTGCTGGAGAGCATGGACCACTTCCTGCTTCAGTGCCCCTTTAACACAGAGGTGTACAACTGAGTGGGCGCTTCCATCCATTGGCCCGGGTTGGCCGGTCTCTCCTATGCGGAGTGGGCCTATGGAGCATTCAGAGACCTGGGTGGCCGGGATTGCTGCACGTTATTTCTAGTCAGTCTAGTGGTCAGGTACCACACGTGGAACGCACAGTGTTTAGTATTGACGCAGTGTCCCTTAGTCTGTCCTCTCCCTCCTGGTGAAGGTGCGCTCTTTGGAGTATGAGAGGCTGGGCACGGGGAGGACCTCTCTCCTTAGTGTCCCTTAGTCTGTCCTCTCCCCTCCTGGTGAAGGTGCGCTCTCTGGAGTATGAGAGGCTGGGCACGGCGAGGGCCTCTCTCCTTAGTGTCCCTTAGTCTGTCCTCTCCCTCCTGGTGAAGGTGCGCTCTCTGGAGTATGAGAGGCTGGGCACGGCGAGGGCCTCTCTCCTTAGTGTCCCTTAGTCTGTCCTCTCCCTCCTGGTGAAGGTGCGCTCTCTGGAGTATGAGAGGCTGGGCACGGGGAGGACCTCTCTCCTTAGTGTCCCTTAGTCTGTCCTCTCCCCTCCTGGTGAAGGTGCGCTCTCTGGAGTATGAGAGGCTGGGCACGGGGAGGACCTCTCTCCTTAGTGCCCCTTAGTCTGTCCTCTCCCCTCCTGGTGAAGGTGCGCTCTCTGGAGTATGAGAGGCTGGGCACGGGGAGGGCCTCTCTCCTTAGTGTCCCTTAGTCTGTCCTCTCCCCTCTGGTGAAGGTGCGCTCTCTGGAGTATGAGAGGCTGGGCACGGGGAGGGCCTCTCTCCTTAGTGTCTCTTAGTCTGTCCTCTCCCTCCTGGTGAAGGTGCGCTCTCTGGAGTATGAGAGGCTGGGCACGGGGAGGGCCTCTCTCCTTAGTGTCCCTTAGTCTGTCCTCTCCCTCCTGGTGAAGGTGCGCTCTCTGGAGTATGAGAGGCTGGGCACGGGGAGGGCCTCTCTCCTTAGTGTCCCTTAGTCTGTCCTCTCCCCTCCTGGTGAAGGTGCGCTCTCTGGAGTATGAGAGGCTGGGCACGGGGAGGACCTCTCTCCTTAGTGTCCCTTAGTCTGTCCTCTCCCCTCCTGGTGAAGGTGCGCTCTCTGGAGTATGAGGGGCTGGGCACGGGGAGGGCCTCTCTCCTTAGTGTCCCTTAGCCTGTCCTCTCCCCTCCTGGTGAAGGTGCGCTCTCTGGAGTATGAGAGGCTGGGCATGGGGAGGGCCTCTCTCCTTAGTGTCCCTTAGTCTGTCCTCTCCCCTCCTGGTGAAGGTGCGCTCTCTGGAGTATGAGAGGCTGGGCACGGGGAGGACCTCTCTCCTTAGTGTCCCTTAGTCTGTCCTCTCCCTCCTGGTGAAGGTGCGCTCTCTGGAGTATGAGAGGCTGGGCACGGGGAGGGCCTCTCTCCTTAGTGTCCCTTAGTCTGTCCTCTCTCTCCTGGTGAAGGTGCGCTCTCTGGAGTATGAGGGGCTGGGCACGGGGAGGGCCTCTCTCCTTAGTGTCCCTTAGTCTGTCCTCTCCCTCCTGGTGAAGGTGCGCTCTCTGGAGTATGAGAGGCTGGGCACGGGGAGGACCTCTCTCCTTAGTGTCCCTTAGTCTGTCCTCTCTCTCCTGGTGAAGGTGCGCTCTCTGGAGTATGAGAGGCTGGGCACGGGGAGGACCTCTCTCCTTAGTGTCCCTTAGTCTGTCCTCTCCCTCCTGGTGAATGTGCGCTCTCTGGAGTATGAGAGGCTGGGCACGGGGAGGACCTCTCTCCTTAGTGTCCCTTAGTCTGTCCTAAGGGTGTAGGGATTAGGTTGGGAGGGGGGTGGACGGGATTTGGACACTACGATCCTGGATACTGGTCTGGACTACTCAACACAAACTTTGGACGTTAGACCAGTGTCTTTGATGGGCGTGGGGAGGTTATTTTTAATGGTTTTTTCCTGTTTATGTCTATTTTGCTTTGTATTCTTTAGTTTACTAAGGGTCCGTCAGGTGCATTTTAGTCGGGTCTGTTGCCTCTTTATTACTGCGCTGTGGAACGTGAGATCAATGGGAAGACTGAAGATCGATCCCTTCAAGGACTGTCCCAGTAATTGTCCTGACATCTGGGCGGCGCCGGAGCCTCTTGGGAAGAACAAACGTCAAAAAGAGGAAAGTCACAAGACAAAGCAATGTCAGCCCGGAGCACAAGGGGTTACAGGGACCCCCCGAAACGTGGAGTCTCAGCTGCTTTACCTTCTTAACATTAGATCGTAAGCTCTGTGGGCAGAAGAGACAAGCCTACAGCCTTTACATCCTGTGTGAGAGGTAGTCACAGCCCCGCCCCCTGCCTGTATATCCTGTGTGAGAGGTAGTCACAGCCCCGCCCCCTGCCTGTATATCCTGTGTGAGAGGTAGTCACAGCCCCGCCCCCTGCCTGCATATCCTGTGTGAGAGGTAGTCACAGCCCCGCCCCCTGCCTGTATATCCTGTGTGATAGTAGTCACAGCCCCGCCCCCTGCCTGTATATCCTGTGTGATAGTAGTCACAGCCCCGCCCCCTGTCTGTATATCCTGTGTGATAGTAGTCACAGCCCCGCCCCCTGCTGATATAACAGTTGTTCCATTAAGAACTTCTTCTCCTGAAAGTTTATCTCTTTTACTTCCAGCATTTCCCGCTCCTCGGGCGGCGACCTATAAATGGCAGACAAGCGGCGCGGTAATGTTCTACATATCCTAATAAGAATAATTGCCTTGTGCGGCTCGGGGCTCGTGCTGCCTCCTGGTAAAGGGCACAGACCCTGCACAAGTCTACGAGTCTCATAAATTACAGGAGGTTAGAGGATCCGTAATAGATTCGCGCTGCGGACGGAGGGGCGTCTGCTGAGAGCTTTCCCTTTGTCTGCTCGCGAAGCTGCGAAATTGAAAGCACAATAGGAGGCGCGAGCGCGGGCGAGGGAGGTGGTGGTGACGCCCGCTGCGTGCCGGGCTCCGCTCATGGCCCAGACATCTGGTAACAAGGAAAAGTCCTTGTCAGGTCCGGCCCCTCGCTGGGCGCCCGCGCTCTCTGCTCTGCGCCAATCATCAAGTCCTTAAAGCGCGGCTCCGCTTCTGTTTGTGTAATAAAACAGAACTAATTAAACCTTTCAGAGGGGGAACCTTATTCCAGCGCTAATTAGATATGATTGCACTAAGGCACCATTGTCTTTCCTGACATAATTGTCCGCTCGTTACCGGTTTAACCATTGCTCTCCCAGACATCCAGGGCCGCGGATTGTATCATAAAGATGTAGACGGGCGAGGATCGGGGGGCGACCTACTAATACCTCCCCCGCCCCCCCCGCTTCTCCTCATCATCCGTACCGACTCCCATTACAGAACTGGGGAGTAATTGCCTCTTTTCCATTGTGGAGACGTGGTCCGGGGATATTTTTCCTTTATTGGGGCGGAGGGGGGGTCCTGCTCATGTTTCACTTTTCCTTCTAGAAGAAATGTCAGAGACATCGGAACCACCTGTCCAGGTCATCTTAGGAGGAACGACCCTTCCGGTGTCTGATCTGATGCCTTCAAGATCCATAAGACAAAGATCTGCTCTACCAAATCCTCCAAACATCTCATTACAGCAGGTTGTCCCCAAAGACCTTCCACCCTAAAATCTTCTCGGACTCCCATTTCACTCCTGGGTCCCCTACAGATTCCTGGGTTTCGCCCCCTTGATCTGACGATGAGAGCTGGAAGACACAGAACCTTCTCATGGACCTGATCTACGTCACACACAACCCATTGACTCGTACGTTAATGGTGCAGTTCTCCTTTGTCCTTTGGGGGGCGCCACAATGTAATTACAACTCTATGGGGCTCATTTACTAAGGGTCTGCGGAGCGCATTTTCGTAGGGTTTCCGAACGATTTCCGTTTTGCACCACATTGCGCCGCACGCGATCAGATTTTGGCGCATCGGCGCCGGCTTCCATGCGACAGAAATCAGGGGGCGGGACATCAGACAACCTGATGGATTTGGACAACGTGTCGCAAGCCATGGACTTACAAGCACCGGGAAGAAGAAGGTGAACCTCGGCGGGGAAGCGACGGATGCAGGAACTCGGGCGCACGATCTTCATGAATCGCGCCGGACTTCATCCGAATCCGGACCGTCCGAATCGGGGATCGCGACTGGACCAGGTAAGTAAATTTGCCCCTGTATCTCCTTTCTCCTATATCACGCAGAAGAAGTCCTTGCAGGACCCAGTCCTAACCTTCCCACCAAGCACAACCTCCCATCATGTGTCTGAGGATGTTGGGAGAAGTCGTTTGGCAAGGTCTTCTCCACCACATGATGTAATACATTGTATCTCTTCCCTTTAGTCTCTGTTGCCCTTTGCCTCCCCCCTCCCCATCCTGAGTATTGAGGCTTCCTGAAGTCATGAGGAGATTTCGGCACTTTCACAGGTGGCTTTGGAGACCATTAATTTTGGACTTTCCACCATGACGAGCTTCTCCAACCTGAACGTGATTTCCACAACATTGATGATTATACGAGAGGGACTGCACCGGGGCGGACCATTGAACATGAAGTGTTTGCTTTCAGGGGTCACGGTTAAGTAGATGGGGCGTGCGTGTGCTGGATATCCGCAGTCGGAGCTTGAGATCTAGAGGAATGAAGGACACTATTAATTCCAGTAGAATGAACTCAGTATGAGAGGAATAACAATGGAGACCATGAGGCAAGGCCAGAGACAATGAGATGGAAGAGCCTCGGAGCAGGGGGCAAGGACAGACACCCACAGATCGTCAGCTGCCGGACAAAGACTCAAGAGGAGGATCAGTCACTTCTAGGAAAGAGTGCTCGAAGTCATAAAAATATGTAACAACGTATCATTGTTTAACGCTACAAAGAAGATGGCGAAATGATGATGAGGATTTTGGAGAAGAGGACTATGACAATGATGAAGACGATGAGGGAAGAAATGGAGGAGAAGAGGACTATGACAATGATGAAGACGATGAGGGAAGAAATGGAGGAGAAGAGGACTATGACAGAGATGAAGACGATGAGGGAAGAGATGGAGGAGAAGAGGACTATGACAGAGATGAAGACGATGAGGGAAGAGATGGAGGAGAAGAGGACTATGACAACGATGAAGAGGATGAGGGAAGAGATCGAGGAGAAGAGGACTATGACAACGATGAAGAGGATGAGGGAAGAGATCGAGAAGAAGAGGACTATGACAACGATGAAGACAATGAGGGAAGAGATGGAGGAGAAGAGGACTATGACAACGATGAAGACGATGAGGGAAGAGATCGAGGAGAAGAGGACTATGACAACGATGAAAACGATGAGGGAAGAGATGGAGGAGAAGAGGACTATGACAACGATGAAGACGATGAGGGAAGAGATGGAGGAGAAGAGGAAGAGGACTATGACAACGATGAAGACGATGAGGGAAGAGATGGAGGAGAAGAGGACTATGACAACGATGAAGACGATGAGGGAAGAGGACTATGACAACGATGAAGATGATGAGGGAAGCAGAGATTGAGGAGAAGAGGACTATGACAACGATGAAGACGATGAGGGAAGAGATGGAGGAGAAGAGGACTATGACAATGATGAAGACGATGAGGGAAGAGATGGAGGAGAAGAGGACTATGACAACGATGAAGACGATGAGGGAAGCAGAGATTGAGGAGAAGAGGACTATGACAACGATGAAGACGATGAGGGAAGAGATGGAGGAGAAGAGGACTATGACAACGATGAAGACGATGAGGGAAGAGATGGAGGAGAAGAGGACTATGACAACGATGAAGACGATGAGGGAAGAGATGGAGGAGAAGAGGACTATGACAACGATGAAGACGATGAGGGAAGAGATGGAGGAGAAGAGGACTATGACAACGATGAAGACGATGAGGGAAGAGATGGAGGAGAAGAGGACTATGACAACGATGAAGACGATGAGGGAAGAGATGGAGGAGAAGAGGAAGAGGACTATGACAACGATGAAGACGATGAGGGAAGAGATGGAGGAGAAGAGGAAGAGGACTATGACAACGATGAAGACGATGAGGGAAGAGATGGAGGAGAAGAGGACTATGACAACGATGAAGACGATGAGGGAAGAGATCGAGGAGAAGAGGACTATGACAACGATGAAAACGATGAGGGAAGAGATGGAGGAGAAGAGGACTATGACAACGATGAAGACGATGAGGGAAGAGATGGAGGAGAAGAGGACTATGACAACGATGAAGACGATGAGGGAAGAGATGGAGGAGAAGAGGACTATGACAACAATGAAGACGATGAGGGAAGAGATGGAGGAGAAGAGGACTATGACAACAATGAAGACGATGAGGGAAGAGATTGAGGAGAAGAGGACTATGACAACGATGAAGACAATGAGGGAAGAGATGGAGGAGAAGAGGACTATGACAACGATGAAGACGATGAGGGAAGAGATCGAGGAGAAGAGGACTATGACAACGATGAAGACGATGAGGGAAGAGATGGAGGAGAAGAGGACTATGACAACGATGAAAACGATGAGGGAAGAGATGGAGGAGAAGAGGACTATGACAACGATGAAGACGATGAGGGAAGAGATGGAGGAGAAGAGGACTATGACAACGATGAAGACGATGAGGGAAGAGATGGAGGAGAAGAGGACTATGACAACAATGAAGACGATGAGGGAAGAGATGGAGGAGAAGAGGACTATGACAACAATGAAGACGATGAGGGAAGAGATTGAGGAGAAGAGGACTATGACAACGATGAAGACAATGAGGGAAGAGATGGAGGAGAAGAGGACTATGACAACGATGAAGACGATGAGGGAAGAGATCGAGGAGAAGAGGACTATGACAACGATGAAAACGATGAGGGAAGAGATGGAGGAGAAGAGGACTATGACAACGATGAAGACGATGAGGGAAGAGATGGAGGAGAAGAGGAAGAGGACTATGACAACGATGAAGACGATGAGGGAAGAGATGGAGGAGAAGAGGACTATGACAACGATGAAGACGATGAGGGAAGAGGACTATGACAACGATGAAGACGATGAGGGAAGCAGAGATTGAGGAGAAGAGGACTATGACAACGATGAAGACGATGAGGGAAGAGATGGTGGAGAAGAGGACTATGACAATGATGAAGACGATGAGGGAAGAGATGGAGGAGAAGAGGACTATGACAACGATGAAGACGATGAGGGAAGCAGAGATTGAGGAGAAGAGGACTATGACAACGATGAAGACGATGAGGGAAGAGATGGAGGAGAAGAGGACTATGACAATGATGAAGACGATGAGGGAAGAGATGGAGGAGAAGAGGACTATGACAACGATGAAGACGATGAGGGAAGAGATGGAGGAGAAGAGGAAGAGGACTATGACAACGATGAAGACGATGAGGGAAGAGATGGAGGAGAAGAGGAAGAGGACTATGACAACGATGAAGACGATGAGGGAAGAGATGGAGGAGAAGAGGACTATGACAACGATGAAGACGATGAGGGAAGCAGAGATTGAGGAGAAGAGGACTATGACAACGATGAAGACGATGAGGGAAGAGATGGAGGAGAAGAGGACTATGACAATGATGAAGACGATGAGGGAAGAGATGGAGGAGAAGAGGACTATGACAACGATGAAGACGATGAGGGAAGAGATGGAGGAGAAGAGGACTATGACAACGATGAAGACGATGAGGGAAGCAGAGATTGAGGAGAAGAGGACTATGACAATGATGAAGACGATGAGGGAAGAGATGGAGGAGAAGAGGACTATGACAACGATGAAGACGATGAGGGAAGAGATGGAGGAGAAGAGGACTATGACAACGATGAAGACGATGAGGGAAGAGATGGAGGAGAAGAGGACTATGACAACAATGAAGACGATGAGGGAAGAGATGGAGGAGAAGAGGACTATGACAACAATGAAGACGATGAGGGAAGAGATGGAGGAGAAGAGGACTATGACAACGATGAAGACGATGAGGGAAGAGATCGAGGAGAAGAGGACTATGACAACGATGAAGACGATGAGGGAAGAGATGGAGGAGAAGAGGAAGAGGACTATGACAACGATGAAGACTACAAAGAAGATGAAGATGATGGCAGTGATCGGGTGAAGGAGGATGACTACAATAAAGATGAGGATAAAGATGGTGAAGGCAGTGATGGGAATGAAGAGGACTATGTCTACAATGTAGATGAGGATGAGGATGAAGATGATGAGGGCAATCATGGGTGTGAAGAGAACTATGTCAACGATGAAGATGATGAAGGCAATGATGGAGTAAAGAGGAATATGACTACTACAAAGAGGAGGGTGAAGATGATGAAAGGGTTGTAGCAGTAATGGGTTGGAGGAACATGAGTACAACGTAGATGAGGTTGAAGATGATGATGGCAATAGTGGGGGTGAAGAAGACTATGATTACAATGAAGATTGTGAAGATGATGATGACGAGGACAATGAGAAAATGATGATGATGATGATGATGATGGAAGAAGTAGATGATGACACTGACTATAGTTATGGTGACTGTGATGATGAGGATCAAGATAATGATGATATAGAAGATGGTTGATGATGATGAGAATGGAAATGATGACGTGATGACAATGATGATGAAAAGGAGGAAGCAGAGGACGTTTAGAACAATGATGATGACCATGTTGAAGATTATGAAGTTGTTGTCAATGAGATGATGATGATGGAGAAGAAGTAGTTTAGGTGAATATTATGAAGATGATGTCAATGATATTGAAGATTATGACGAATTTTCTGATGACAATGATGATGGGTAGGAGGAGAATCAGGAGGTGGTGGAACTTGATGAAAACTATGAAGATGATGTCATTGATAATGATTTAATGAAGATGAGGAAGACCATGATAATGAAGATGACATTGATGATGATGAATATGATGACTATGATGGAGATGATGATGACTATGATGATGATGAAGAAGATGAGGAAAAAGAAGATGATGATTAAGACGAAGTTGACGTTGATCAAGATGACAATAGAAATGAAGATGACAATGATTACAAGGAAGATGATGACAATGATGGAGATGATGATGACTTTGGAGATAATGATGACGACAGAGATGATGATGATGATGACAATGGTATAGGTTATTATGATGGAGATGATGAAGAAGATGTCAATGACAATGGAAATTAGGAAGATGTTGACCTTCATTTTGGTAGGTTTGCTTGGGAGCCTCCAGCGCACAGTCACATCACATGACACTATCTGTACTCCTGTTTTGGGGTCTCTCCGCCTTTATATGGGGTCAATACTAAGCTCTCCAGAAGGTCAGAGCTCCTAGGTTTTATCATATGGGGGTCATTTTAGAACCAATCAGTTAAGGTGACCTCCTAAGACGTTGTACCTCCGAAGACAAGATGTGCAACCCAAGTCCCATAGCTGTATGCCAAAACTGTATAATGGCCACTGGGGACATCAGGTCCAGTATACCTGAGCCTCAGAGGCCACTATGGTCCCAGCTAGGCTAGTGTGAGGACTAGAACCCTATTACTTTGCTTTTTTCCTTTCATTTAATTTTGAGAACCAGTGTCCAGGTAGTCACCTGCAGTGGCTGATACCAGGGTGAAATGATACCGGTACCAGTTCCCTGCTCATGGCAGGTTGTTGTTATGGTTGACTGGCCGACTTGCCACTTGGGCACAGTGCAGTCCGAGCAGTCTTCCCTTCTGATGGAGAGTTCACTTACACGTGACTGCCGTTTTGATATTTATGTGTTTTTTGGAGAATTGTTAAAGTAACTTTTCCTAATAAATGCTGTGACCAGTTTTCCACCACCCAACAAGAACCTCGGTCGTTAATGTTTTACATATTTAAGAATAAAGATTTACGGGTTTAATTGAAATTGCTGCTGAAGAAAGTGCCGGATTGGGCCATATCTGGAGGTGGCTTAAGTTTAGCATTCCACCAGTCATGGGTAACCCTGATGTTGATGCTGTCATCAGGATGAGTCTTCTCCTACAAGGGGGTCACATATTTTTGGGTTACACACATTTTCATTCCTCTACATCAAGAACAGGTAAGAAAAGTTCTTGTGCTATCCCGCGATATCTCCGCGTCCGTCTCCCTCACCGTCCCCACCAGTGGCGTTCCACCGACTCCTCCAGAGCGAGCCGAGAAGTTTCTCCAAGTTTCTCGTCTTTCATTCGACAAATCGTTGGGTTTTCTGGTCAGATCTTCAGAGATGTTGTTATTTATGTGTTTATAGACTTTGTCGAGGTCTCTGATGGAAGGCGGGAGACTTTTTCTTTCTGTCTTTCCTTTCACCTTTCTCGCCCCAAAACTCCACAAGCCGGTAGTAAAAACAAAAAAAAAACAAAACTGAAGGAATCCTCTTCAACCGCTCGCTCCTGCTCTAATTAAAATCGACTTCAATGGAAAGTTTTCCAGCTTTGGATACAGGCTGCAAGGCATCATTGGCGCTGCGCACCATCTCCGGCTCGTCTCACTGTGTTTCAATGGCTTGCAAAGAGATCCTGTCTTTCAAACACTGAGCGGCTAGTTGCGAAGCCTGGAGGACTCCGCTGTCACATCAAGGAATCGCAAGGTTTTTTTTTTATCCGTTTCTATGTCATCTTAAGAACTTGGAAGTTTTTTTTTTAACAACAGCCTCAAAAGAAACTTTTCCAGGATCTGAAGATGTAGAAGAAGAAGACGACGATGGAGAAGAGGTGGTAAGACAAACGGCGGAGCGGGAGAGTAAACACAGGAGTCTCTCGTCACGCGTGCGCCAGCTTCGTTAAGACCTTCCACATCAATGCGGATGAGTCGTCTCCGCACCTTCCCCGGAATTTACCCGCATTTAATAACATCTTGTTTTGTGGGACATGAAAGGAGTCGGGTTTTTTTATTTCTCTCTTTGATTACAAGGTCTTATATTCACCTGCCGCTCGCAGAACCTGAAAAAAAAAAAAAAAACTCCTTTTGTTTGTTCAGAGAAAAACGAGACAAAACAGAAGAACGGGAGATTAATTGTTGGTGGTGGATCACGTGGTGGAGATCAACAGGTGCCGGTGCTTTCTAACAGCAATTCATACACATTGGACTTTTATAGAGAACTTCCACTGCTCAAAGAAAACGCTAGAAATCATTAGGAACTTGGTGATCGCTCCACCAAACATTGTCTGCATCTGCTACTTCTCTAGACCATCCATGACCAGAGCTTTATGTGACCACTCAACCCCCAATCAGGCTTCATTCACCAACAACCTTCATTATCTGACATGTTAGGAGATGCTTCATGTCAGGACCATCTCATGACCTTCTAGACAATACGTTGGGTCCTGAAGAAAAGCTCCTTCTTCGTTACACTCGTTTGGAGGAGCTTCATGTCAGGACCATCTCATGACGTTCTAGACACCTTCACTGATCTGCAGTCTCTGTCCCTGATACGTTCTTAGCTCCTTCTTCGTTACACTCGTTTGGAGGAGCTTCGGGTCAGGACCACCTCATGACCTTCTAGACAATACGTTGGGTCCTGAAGAAAAGCTCCTTCTTCGTTACACTCGTTTGGAGGAGCTTCGGGTCAGGACCATCTCACTGATCTTCTATACGGCTTCCACGTATTGATAGAAACACTAGAAATGATGAGGAACTTGGGCATCACTCCCATCAAATTCCATGACCAGAGCATTACCTGTGAGGACCACTGAACCCCCCACCATCAATCAGGTTTGAAACCATTGATGGTCTTAGTTCGCCCCCTCTTCTTCCCAATATACATCTCTCCAGATCCAGATTCTCTCCAGGTTCAACAAAAACCTTCATGGTTCCTCATGTTAGGAGATGTTTCATGTCAGGACCACCTCATGACCTTCTAGACACCTTCACTGATCTGCAGTCTCTGTCCCTGATCCGTTCTTAGCTCCTTCTTCGTTACACTCGTTTGGAGGAGCTTCGGGTCAGGACCACCTCATGACCTTCTAGACAATACGTTGGGTCCTGAAGTAAAGCTCCTTCTTCGTTACATTCGTTTGAAGGTTCTTCGGGTCAGGACCATCTCACTGATCTTCTATACGGCTTCCATGTATTGATATAAACACTAGAAATTATGAGGAACTTGGTGGTTACTCCCATCAAATTCCATGACCAGAGCATTACCTGTGAGGACAACTGATCCCCCCACCCTCAATCAGGTGTGGAACCATTGATGGTCTTAGCTCATCCACCACTTCTTCCCAATATACATCTCTCCAGATCCAGATTCTCTCCAGGTTCAACAAAAACCTTCATGGTTCCACATGTTAGGAGATGCTTCATGTCAGGACCATCTCATGACCTTCTAGACATTCAACCTACAGTAACCTGTAGAGGACCTGCCATAGTGGACCTTACATCCTGCTCTAAGCTCCACCTCTGCTGAGCACTAACCTGTGATGCCACGTGTTGGGCAGGAGCACTGCCCTCCTAGACAGTCTCCATTTGTCCTGGTGCAGACCTGCGATGATGGTCCCATATCCTGATCCAGACTCATCTTCTAATCATCCACAACCTTCTGCATCTCACATGATGGGGAAGCTTCAGGTCAGGACCACCTCACTGATCTCCTAGGAGTCTCCCCCCCTACAATCTCTATCTACAATATCTTGGAGCGACTTGTGATGGGGGTCTCCACATCCCTCCCCCCCTCATTCATAGACACAGGTGCTGTGGGTCACGTCTTCTCTTGGCACCAGGGAGAGCGAATCTGATCCCCCAGCACCTGCCACTTCTATTGTCTGAGGAGCCAAAGGGATTTGGACAAAGGCTTCTCTTAATGGATTTAGAACTTTAATTAAATGTGTGCACCCCCCCACCACCACCACCACCCATGCTGATAAATCCTGGAGCAAAGTCAGTCAGTTGTATGTTGTGAGGAGCAGTGTGATATAGGGATATCAGACCTCACACTGCTGTGCTCTGTGCTCTCTGCAGCCAGTGTTATGTATTGTCCCTGGAGAGATGTGTAATCAGACCTCACACTGCTGTGCTCTGTGCTCTCTGCAGTCAGTGTTATGTATTGTCCCTGGAGAGATGTGTAATCAGACCTCACACTGCTGTGCTCTGTGCTCTCTGCAGCCAGTGTTATGTACTGTCCCTGGAGAGATGTGTAATCAGACCTCACACTGCTGTGCTCTGTGCTCTCTGCAGCCAGTGTTATGTAGTGTCCCTGGAGAAATAATCAGACCTCACACTGCTGTGCTCTGTTCTCTCTGCAGCCAGTGTTATGTATTGTCCCTGGAGAGATGTGTAATCAGACCTCACACTGCTGTGCTCTGTGTTCTCTGAAGCCAGTGTTATGTATTGTCCCTGGAGAAATGCATAATCAGACCTCACACTGCTGTGCTCTGTGCTCTCTGCAGCCAGTGTTATGTATTGTCCCTGGAGAGATGTGTAATGAGACCTCACACTGCTGTGCTCTGTGCTCTCTGCAGCCAGTGTTATGTACTGTCCCTGGAGAAATGATCAGACCTCACTATGCTGTGCTCTGTGCTCTCTGCAGCCAGTGTTATGTACTGTCCCTGGAGAGATGTGTAATCAGACCTCACACTGCTGTGCTCTGTGCTCTCTGCAGCCAGTGTTATGTATTGTCCCTGGAGAGATGTGTAATCAGACCTCACCTCAGACCAGACCGTCCCCAGATACCCCAGACAGCCCAGTCCAGCCCCAGACAGCCCAGAGTATCCCCAGACCAGCCCCAGACACCCGTCACCAGCCCCAGACACCCTCGACCGTCCCCAGACAGCCCCAACCGTCCCCAGACAGCCCATACCAGCCCCAGACAGCCCCGACCATCCCCAGACACCCCATACCATCCCCAGACCAGCCCCAGACACCCCTCACCAGCCCCAGACAGCCCAAACCAGCCCCAGACAGCCCAAACCAGCCCCACACACCCCAAACTAGCCCCAGACAGCCCAAACTAGCCCCAGACAGCCCAGACCAGCCCCAGACAGCCCAGACCAGCCCCAGACAGCCCAGACCAGCCCCAGACAGCCCAGACCAGCCCCAGACAGCCCAGACCAGCCCCAGACAGCCCAGACCAGCCCCAGACACCCCTCACCAGCCCCAGACACCCCTCACCAGCCCCAGACAGCCCAAACCAGTCCCAGACAGCCCAGACCATCCCCAAACACCCCAGACTAGCCCCAGACACCCCAGACCAGCCCCAGACACCCCAAACCAGCCCAAGAAACCCCAAACCAGCCCCAGACACCCCAAACCAGCCCCAGACAGCCCAGACCAGCCCCAGACAGCCCACCCCAGCCCCAGACAGCCCACCCCAGCCCCAGACAGCCCACCCCAGCCCCAGACAGCCCACCCCGTCCCCAGACAGCCCCGACCGTCCCCAGACAGCCCCGACCGTCCCCAGACAGCCCCGACCGTCCCCAGACAGCCCCGACCGTCCCCAGACAGCCCTGACCATCCCCGACAGCTCAGACCAGCCACAGAAAGCCCAGACCAGCCACAGAAAGCCCAGACCAGCCACAGAAAGCCCAGACCAGCCACAGAAAGCCCAGACCAGCCACAGACAGCCCAGACCAGCCCTAGACAGCCCAGACCGTCCCCAGACACCCCAGACCAGCCCCAGGCAGATCAGACCAGCCCCAGGCAGATCAGACCAGCCCCAGGCAGATCAGACCGTCCCAAGACACCCCAGACATCCCCGACCGTCCCCAGGCAGACCAGACCAGTCCAGCCCCAGACAGCCCAGACCGTCCCCAGACACCCCAGACCGTCCCCAGACACCCCAGACCGTCCCCAGAACAGCTCCAGACCGTCCCCAGAACAGCTCCAGACCGTCCCCAGAACAGCCCCAGACCGTCCCCAGAACAGCCCCAGACCGTCCCCAGACCGTCCCCAGACCGTCCCCAGAACAGCCCCAGAACAGCCCCAGACAGACCAGACCGTCCTCGGATGCCCCAGTCCAGCCCCAGACAGCCCCAACCGTCCCCAGACAGACCAGCCCCAGACAGCCCATACCAGCCCCAGACACACCAGACCGTCCCCAGAAAGCCCAGACCAGCCCCAGACACCCGAAACAAGCCCCAGACACCCCAAACAAGCCCCAGACACCCCCGACCAGCCCCAGGCAGCCCAGACCAGCCCCAGGCAGCCCAGACCAGCCCCAGGCAGCCCCGACCATCCCCAGACAGCCCAGATCATCCTCAGACAAGGCGGACGAGCCCAAGACAACCCACAGTGGCCCCACTCAGCCCCCCCAGACAGCCCAGACTGTCCCCAGACAGCCCCGAACGGCTATAGGCAGCCTCGACAAGCTCTAGACAGCACAGACCGGCCCCAGACAACCCCGACCAGCACCAGACAGCCCCGATCACCACCAGACAGCCTCGACCATCCCCAGACAACCCCGACCATCCCCAGACAGCCCAAACCGTCCCGGGACAGCTCCCCCAGACAGATTAGACTGGCCCGAGACAACCCAGACCGCCCCCCAGAAAGCCTAGACCAGCCCCAGAAAACGATGATACAGCCCAGGCAGCCCAAACAGACAACCCAGACCGGCCTCAGACAGCTTCGACCAGCCCCACACACCCCATACAGCCCAGACCGTCCCCAGACAGCCTTGACCGTCCCCAGACAGCCTTGACCGTCCCCAGACACCCCAGACAAGCCCCAGACACCCCAGACCAGCCCCAGACACCCAGACCAGCCCCAGACAGCCCAGACCAGCCCCACACACCGCAAACAAGCCCCAGACACCCCAAACCAGCCCCAGACACCCCAAACCAGCCCCAGACACCCCAAACCAGCCCCAGACAGCCCAGACCGTCCCCAGACCAGCCCCAGACAGCCCAGACCAGCCCCAGACAGCCCAGAGCGTCTGCAGACAGCCCCGACCATCCCCAGACAGCCCCGACCGTCCCCAGACAGCCCCGACCGTCCCCAGACAGCCCCGACCGTCCCCAGACAGCCCCGACCGTCCCCAGACAGCCCCGACCGTCCCCAGACAGCCCCGACCGTCCCTAGACACCCCAGACTGTCCCAGACACCCCAGACCAGCCCCAGACACCCCAGACCAGCCCCAGACAGCCCAGACTGTCCCCAGACACCCCAGACCAGCCACAGACAGCTCCAACCGGCCCCAGAAAACAAAGACACAGCCCCAGACAGCCCAGATCGTCCTCAGACAAGGCAGACGAGCCCAACACAACCCCGAGTGGCCCCACTTAGCCCCCCCAGACAGCCCAGACTGTCCCCAGACAGCCCCGAACGGCTATAGGCAGCCTCGACAAGCCCTAGACAGCACAGACCGCCCCCAGACATCCACGACCAGCACCAGACAGCCCCGACCACCACCAGACAGTCTCGACCATCCCCAGACAGCCCCGACCATCACCAGACAGCCCAAACCGTCCTCAGACAGCCCAAACCGTCCCCAGACAGCCCAAACCGTCCCCAGACAGCCCAAACCGTCCCCAGACAGCCCAAAACGTCCCCAGACAGCTCCCCCAGACAGATTAGACTGGCACGAGACAACCCAGACCGCCCCCAGAAAGCCTAGACCGGCCCCAGAAAACGATGATACAGCCCCAGGCAGCTCAAACACACAACCCAGACCGGCCCCAGACAGCTCCAACGGGCCCCAGACAGCACATACCAGCCCCAGACAGCCCAGTCCGTCCCCAGACCAGCTCCAGACAGCCCAGACCAGCCCCAGACAGCCCAGACTGTCCCCTGAAACCCCAAACCAGCCCCAGACAGCCCAGACCAGCCCTAGACCAGCATCATACAGCCCAGACCAGCCACAGACCAGCCCAGACCAGCCAGCCCATAACAGCCCCAGACAACCCAGACCGTCCCCAGATACCCCAGACCAGCAACAGACCAGCCCTAGACAGCCCAGACCAGCCCTAGACAGCCCAGACCAGCACAAGACAGCCCAGACCGGCCACAGACAGCTCCAACCGGCCCCAGACAGCCCCAGACAGCACCGACCGGCTGTCTGGGCTGTCTGGGGCTGGTCAGTCCCAGACAGCCCGACCGGCCCCAGAAAACAAAGACACGGCCGCAGAAAGCCCAGATCGTCCTCAGACAAGGCAGACGAGCCCAAGACAACCCCAAGTGGCCCCAGACAGCCCAGACTGTCCCCAGACAGCCCCGAACGGCTATAGGCAGCCTCGACAAGCCCTAGACAGCACAGACCGGCCTCAGACAACCCGACCAGGACCAGACAGCCCCGACCACCACCAGACAGCCTCGACCATCCCCAGACAGCCCCGACCATCCCCAGACAGCCCCGACCATCCCCAGACAGCCCAAACCTTCCCGAGACAGCTCCCCCAGACAGATTAGACTGGCCCAAGACAACCCAGACCGCCCCCCAGAAAGCCTAGGCCGGCCCCAGAAAACGATGATACAGCCCCAGGCAGCCCAAACACACAACCCAGACCGGCCCCAGACAGCTTCGACCGGCCCCAGACAGCCCCGACCGGCCCCAGACAGCCCCGACCGGCCCCAGACAGCCCCGACCGGCCCCAGACAGCCCTGACTGGCCCCAGACAGCTCCGACCGGCCCCAGACAGCTCCGACCGGCCCCAGACCATCCCAAGACACCCCAGACCAGCTCCAGGCAGCACAGACCAGCCCCAGGCAGCACAGACCAGCCCCAGAAAGCCCCACCAGACAGCCTAAACCGGCCCCAGACCGGTGCCAGAAATAGCTGATATTTCCCCAAACAGCCCTGACCATCCCCAGACAGTCCGGTCCGGCCCCAGAAAACGAAGACACGGCCCCAGACAGCCCAGATCGTCCTCAGACAGCGCAGAAGAGCCATAGACAACCCCGACTGGCCCGAGACAGCCCCCCCCAGACAGCCCAAAATGGCCCCAGAAAGCCCTAAACAGCTATAGGCAGCCTCGACAAGCCCTATACAGCACAGACCGGCCCCAGAATGCCCCGACCAGCACCAGACAGCCCCGTCCACCACCAGACAGCCCCGACCGGCCCCAGACAGCACCGACCGGTGCCAAACAGCTCTGAACGGCCCCAGACAGCCCCGACCATCCCCAGACAGCTCTGAACGGCCCCAGACAGCCCCGACCATCCTGAGACACCCCAGACCAGCCCCAGACAGCATATACCAGCCCCACACAGCCCAGACCATCCCCAGACACCCCAGACCAGCCCCAGACAGCTCACACCATCCCAAGGCAGCCCTGACCGCCCCCAGACAGCTCAGATTATTCCCAGAAAGCCACGACCATCCCCAGACAGCCCCGACTACCACCAGACAGCCCAGACCATCCCCAGACCGGCCCCAGACAGCCCCACCCCCCAAACAGCGTTGACCGGCCACAGACAGCCCAGCCCCAGAAAGCCCTGACCAGCCCTGAACAGCCAAGAACGGCCCAAGACAGCTCCCCTAGGCAGCTTAGACCAGCACCAGACAGCCAAAAACGTCCCCAGAAAGCTCCCCAGACCAGCGGGCTATACAGGCAGGAGTCGGGGCTGTGACTAGCTATCACACAGGATATACAGGCAGGGGGCAGGGCTGTGACTACCTCTCACACAGGATATACAGGCAGGGGGCGGGGCTGTGACTACCTCTCACACAGGATATACAGGCAGGGGGCGGGGCTGTGACTACCTCTCACACAGGATATACAGGCAGGGGGCGGGACTTTGACTACCTCTAACACAGGATATACAGGCAGCGGGCGGGGCTGTGACTACCTCACAGGATATACAGGCAGGGGGCGGGGCTGTGACTACCTCTCACATAGGATATACAGTCAGGGGGTGGGGCATTGACTACCTCTCACATAGGATATACAGTCAGGGGGCGGGGATGTGACTACCTCTCACACGGGATATACAGGCAGGGGGCGGGGCTGTGACTACCTCTCACATAGGATATACAGTCAGGGGGCGGGGATGTGACTACCTCTCACACGGGATATACAGGCAGGGGGGGGGCTGTGACTACCTCTCACACAGGATATACAGGCAGGGGGGGGGCTATGACTACCTCTCACACAGGATATACAGGCAGGGGGTGGGGCTGTGACTACCTCTCACACAGGATATACAGGCAGGGGGCGGGGCTGTGACTACCTCTCACACGGGATATACAGGCAGGGGGCGGGGCTGTGACTACCTCTCACACAGGATATACAGGCAGGGGGGGGCTATGACTACCTCTCACACAGGATATACAGGCAGGGGGTGGGGCTGTGACTACCTCTCACACAGGATATACAGGCAGGGGGCGGGGCTGTGACTACCTCTCATACCTGATATACAGGCAGGGGGCGGGGCTGTGACTACCTCTCACACAGGATATACAGGCAGGGGGCGGGGCTGTGACCACCTATCACACAGGATATACAGGCAGGGGGCGGGGCTGTGACTACCTCTCACACAGGATATACAGGCAGGGGGTGGGGCTGTGACTACCTCTCACACAGGATATACAGGCAGGGGGCGGGGCTGTGACTACCTCTCACACGGGATATACAGGCAGGGGGCGGGGCTGTGACCACCTCTCACACAGGATATACAGGCAGGGGGCGGGGCTGTGACCACCTATCACACAGGATATACAGGCAGGGGGCGGGGCTGTGACTACCTCTCACACAGGATATACAGGCGGGGGGCGGGGCGGGGCTGTGACCACCTATCACACAGGATATACAGGCAGGGGGCGGGGCTGTGACTACCTCTCACACAGGATATACAGGCGGGGGGCGGGGCTGTGACTACCTCTCACATGGGATATACAGGCAGGGGGCGGGGCTGTGACTACCTCTCACATGGGATATACAGGCAGGGGGCGGGGCTGTGACTACCTCTCACATGGGATATACAGGCAGGGGGCGGGGCTGTGACTACCTCTCACACAGGATATACAGGCAGGGGGCGGGGCTGTGACTACCTCTCACACGGGATATACAGGCAGGGGGCGGGGCTGTGACTACCTCTCACATGGGATATA